>NC_134355.1:392089360-392218221 GCF_048569485.1 Anomaloglossus baeobatrachus
TGAATCCTCCGTGAGCTCTGATGGATGGAGGTCAGAGGATAGGAGTCCTCTGTCAAGAGTATTAGAGGCACCCTGAGAGGGGGGCTGATGCATATTCATCAAAGTCCTGGACAAAAGTCCCATGGACTCAGCAAATGACTGGGATATGGACCTAGAAAAGGACTCTACCCAGGCCGGGGGTTCAATCACAGGTGCAGCAGCAGCCTGAGAGACCACTGGGGGTGAGACTCCAGGCTGTGGCACCGCCAAGTTAGAGCAACCATCACAGTGTGGATAAATGCTCGGCTCAGGCAGCAGGAGCTTACATGCAGTGCATGCAGAATAAAGCTTTGGAGCCTTGCTCCTTGTGTGAGACATGCTGCTAGAGTGGGGGCTTTGCAGAGAATGAACCCCAGGGAGAATATACAGAGGTCCACAACCGGAGACCGGCTGTGGCTTACCAGACCGCTGAGCGCGGTGTTGTGTGCCCTCCAGATCCCGAAGCCCGGTCCCCCAGAGCGCAGCACCTCAGCAGAGATGCAGAATGCAGGATGTCCCAGAGCAGAGTGAACTCTGCCTGAGAAATGGAGGGGGCGGGACTAGGGGCGTTCCTATAAAAGAGCGGGAACTGGAGGGCTAGAGAGACCTGCCGGGAAGGAGGGACGCCCCAGCAGTGGGGAGTGTCCCTCCCCTGTGTAGAACGGCCGCCGGGAGGAGCCGAACCTGTCCCTCTGCATGAGTGACATGCGAGGGCAGGAAAACGAAACTAGGCCTCTGGCGAAGTTGGGGCCTAAATTTAAGCGGCGAGGCCGACAAGCAGGCACCATCGGCGCGGTTCTCAGGCAAAAGCTGGAGAACCCGCCGGAAAAGTTAAAAACAATCACATACAGCATACTCTCCCTTTACAATAAAGAACCAGGACCCCCAACATAAACGTCTCAGGTACTTAGCTGCTGAGACGCAGGGCCATGTCCCTGGGGATGAGTGCTCCGATCCAACAGAATCCTCAAGGGGCTGTGGATGGAGACCGGACTCCTGCCAGGCATGGAAACTGTGCTGGCTCCCACTTCAAGCCAGAGCCCAGACCCAGAAGGGATGGTGAAGGAGCGCGGCATGTAAGGCTTCAGCCTTGTAAATCAACCTTAACAACACCGCCGACACAGTGGGGTGAGAAGGGACATGCCGGGAGTCCAGACATGGACCCGCTTTTCTTCAAACTCTTTCCAAAAGTCAAACAATCAGATGAGAATGCATGTGTGGATGTATGACCTCCTGAACACAAAGCGATAAACTGGCTAGGACTGGCTACCAGGGGGTGTATAAGCTCAGAGGGAGGAGCTACACTTTTGAGTGTAGTACTTCTTGTGTCCTCCGGAGGCAGAAGCTAAACACCCATGGTCTGGGTCTCCCAAAGGAACGATTAAAGAAAACTAATGTTCTGGTGTGATGCCTCAAGTCAGTACAAGTTCGTAGACACCAAACATTTATAGGTTTACTTTTATCTAAAGGATTAAAAAAAAAATCAGACGTTTGTCAAAAAATAGTGGCCATTTGCGCCATTTTTCGCGTTCTCACATTTTTGGGATCTATGGCTCAGTGACAGCTTATTTTTTGTCTCCAGCTGATGTTTATAATGGTGCCATTTGTGTACAGATGCTATGTTTTAATCATATGCTTTTTACGCAAAATTTGTGGCAACCAAAAAATGTAATTTTGGCGTTTGGATTTTTTTTGCCGCTACGCCATCTGTTGATCAGATTACTTGATTTTATATTTTGATAGATCAGGAATTTCTGAACACGGCGCTACCAAATGTGTGTATATTTTTTATGTTTTTAACACTTTAATTTTCAATGGGGTGCATGGGGGTGATTTGAACTTTTAGGGGTTTTTTTAATTATTTTTTTAAACTTTTTTTTTACTTTTTTTTTTTTTATTTTACTAGTCCCCCTAGGGGGCTATAAAAATTATCAGTCTGATTACTCCTTCATTTCTGTTGATCACAGCTAAACAGCTGAGACCAGAAATATTCACCTCTTGTTAAAGGCAGCACTTGGCCGGGTGAAACAGGAAGCGAGTCATGTGAGTCATGTGAGCTACAAGAGTCATCACATGACCCTGTGCTACCATGTCAACCATCGGCAGCAATCACATCACAGCGCCGGTGATGGGGCCGGGTAAGTGAAGAGTTACCGCAGCGGGCATTTAAATCATTGGGTCACATTTTGACACAGTGATTTAAGGGGTTAACAGGCACACGTAGATCGTGGATCCACCCGTGCCTGTGAAGCACACATGTCAGCTGTTCAAATCAGCTGACATGTGCAGGGATCGCCAGTGGCTGCCCTCAGCAGGTGATTACAACTATATGGCTTAGGATGTAATATAACGGCCCGAGGTCGCTAAGGGATTAAATTTAATATATGCATCAAAATCACGCCGACCAGCGGATTCCGTTGCTTCCGTTAAAATTTATAATGGCTCTCTATGGTAGCGGATTCCGTTGTAAAGTGCTTTACAACGGAATCCGCTGCTGGATTCCGCTAATTTCTACTGAGCATGCCCAGAATGAACAAATTTTTAAAAAAAATCAAAGCCGACGCATTCCGTTAGACGGACGCCTAATGGACGTTAAACGGATGCAACGGGTCCGTTATTACACAGGAATCAGACTGTGAAATACCGGATCCGTTGACACCACAAAAATAACGGATGCGTCAAAACGACGCAGCAACGGACCCAGCGGATTTCGCCCAACGCAAGTGTGAAACTAGCCTTAGGGAGACTATGTGACCTTCTACTGTGTATGAGAGCCTCCTGACTCATGACAGCATGGCAACAAAAATCATTGGAGAAAAGCATCATGCAGATGGATATCAATGTGCCTGATCCTTTAGTTCAGATGAGCAAAGTGTGCATGTGTGTGGACAAAAGGCAAAACAGAAAAAAAAAAACAATCAGAAGAGCTTGCTGTTGGATGAGTCTAATGTATATAGCCAGCCTTGCTTCTATAGACTAGAATGGTGAAACCCATTAACACTACATTTAATTTCAGCCATAAATTTATAAAGATCTTCAGAAAGTCCCATAAGGTTCACAAACGTTCCAGCACCGCACTATATGTTTATCAAAACCCCAAAATAGCACAAATTAGATGCAGTCCATGTATTAGCTAATTAGATCTACTAACAATCATGAGTGAGTGAAACGAAAAGGAGAAAAGGTGGCTTATAATTTGGTGTAGAGAGATGCTGATTGATGCAAGAAGTCAAAGCAAAGCAGGTAAATAAAGAGGACAGAAGTAGCAAAAAGTAGGTCATCACCATACTTACCCAACTCCAGCTTCAGAGAGGAGGGCAGCTCCTTGGTTACAGCCATGAAGTAACTGTATAATCCCTTGAATGACGACAGCAGACAGGCACAGAGTGTATAGTGAAAGGTGTAGGCATGTTGGAGGAAACATTCTTGAACCACAAAGCTGTTACCCTGAAATACACATAAGAGATTATTCTAAACAGAGTAGAGAAGCGTATATGCAGACAATGTAATGGGACAGTAGGACAACCCTCCTCAGCTGTCTATGTGGGCATGTATGTCATAGGAAGCGGAGTGAAATGATACCTTGATATCTGTAATCCAGTTTTTATTACTATGCAAATCAGCTGTTAAGGTCTGTGGGGCGGACATAGAACTGCTATAGAATCTGCCTCCAGAGCTTAGGGGGCAATTCCAGTGTGAGACATGTAATGGCTGACAGTCTGCTCTCCTGATCTCACTGCAGAGCTGTGTGTGATTACAACTAACCCAGTGCAGCAGAGCTGAGCATTGTTTAATTACAATACCTCTGCAACTGTTGCTCTCCTCTCACAGTGCTGCCTGCTCTACTGTACTGTGTACTGATCCCCCCCCCACACACACACAAAGGTTGCCAGTGAGATGGAAGCTGAAGTGTTACTTGTAGTTAGGCACAGCTCTACAGAGAGATCAGACTCTCCTGTGAGACATGTAATGACAAATAGTCTGTTCTCCTCACTAAGCTTTGTCAAATACTTTCAGCAGATTTGCTCACAGTGCTGTCAGCTCTGCTATAGTGTCTCTGAACCTACACACTAGCTGTGCGAGATGAAAGCTAAATAAATGTCTGTAATCACACACAGCTATCCAGTGAGATAAGGGAGAGCAGACTGTCAGTCATTAAATGTCTCACACTGGTAATGCTGCCTTCCATTTATAATAAACTCCTTGAGCAGATTCTCAGGGAGATCTGCGACAGCGCAGAAATCTTAACAGCACATATACATATTAAGAAAAAGATGGATTTCTTTGGAATAAGACATATCAAAGGACATATCTGTTATACTCAATACATGCAACAACGATCATTAAAAAGTAACCAGCATGTACCATGCCCTATTCCTGGCATGTGCACAGTATAGATGATGGGAGACATAGCATTAGCCTTACATCTGCAGACAGCTGCTTTGTGAAGTTACTGCCGAACACCACACTTTCCAGTGTTGGAACTGCCAACTCCTTGTTCTGGGCTGGAGCGTTCCTGTTTAGCCAAGTGTTCTTCATTGTACGGTGAAAGCTGGAGCACAAGCAATAATGTATTAGCTCTTCAATACTACAAACACAAGTTATATAATACAGTAAAAAGAAGCCTAAAGGCCCCGTCACACTAAGCAACATCGCTAGCAACATCGCTGGTAACGAACAACTTTTGTGACGTTGCTAGCGATGTTGCTGTGTGTGACATCCAGCAACAACCTGGCCCCTGCTGTGAGGTCGTTGGTTGTTGCTGAATGTCCTGGGCCATTTTTTAGTTGTTGCTGTCCTGCTGTGAAGCACAGATCGCTGTGTGTGACAGCGAGACAGCAACAACTAATGTGCAGTGAGCAGGGAGCCAGCTTCTGCTGAGGCTGGTAACCAATGTAAACATCGGGTAACCAAGAAGCCCTGTCCTTGGTTACCCGATATTTACCTTTGATACCAGCCTCCTCCGCTCTCACTGTCAGTGCCGGCTCCTGCTCTGTGCACATGTAGCTGCAGCACACATCCTGTAATTAACCCGATGTGTGCTGTAACTAGGAGAGCAAAGAGCCAGCACTAAGCATTGTGCGCTGCTCCCTGCTCTGTGCACATTTAGCTGCAGCACACATCGGGTTAATTAACCTGATGTGTGCTGTAACTAGGAGAGCAAGGAGCCAGCGCTAAGCATTGTGCGCTGCTCCCTGCTCTGTGAACATTTAGCTGCAGCACACATTGGGTTAATTAACCTGATGTGTGCTGTAACTAGGAGACTGGGGGCTGGTCACTGGTTGCTGGTGAGCTCACCAGCAACTCGTGTAGCCACGCTCCAGCGATCCCTGCCAGGTCAGGTTGCTGGTGGGATCGCTGGAGCGTCGCAGTGTGACATCTCACCAGCAACCTCCTAGCAACTTACCAGCGATCCCTATCGTTGTTGGGATCGCTGGTAAGTTGCTTAGTGTGACTGGACCTTAAGACTATAAGGGAAGATTGCTAATCTTAAAAAGAAATACAAAGATGACAGATTAGACCTAATTCTCCAGGCAGCAGCTAGACAATGTAGCATTACTATCCTGCTCACTTTACCTCCACATGAAGGGTGCTATCTGGAAATGACAAGGACCAGCTGCTTCTTACAGATCTCTTTTCTAGTTTTATGTAAATGTAGCTTAATTATTGTATAAAGAGAAAAGCTGTCATTCTTTTTTATTACTATTCAACACTTTTAATGGCTAGATTTATTGTCAGCAAACGGAAACACTCTTACTTACAGAAAATAAAGCCATTCACTGAATTTTTATGTCCCTTTTCTTAAGTAGGCCATACACCGCTTCCAGGGCCAAAAGCTATATGCCCCAACCTGTTGGCTTGTGTACTGTACTGGAGGCATCTGATCCACTGCTGGAGCCAACTTATCCCCACGGTGAACAAAAGCTTCTGAGCATTTGAAGGGAATCTGCCACCAGGTATTTCCTCCCCCATCTGAGAGCAGCATGATGTAGAAATAGAATCCCTGATTCCAGTGATGTATGACTTACTTTACTGGGAGCTGCAACTTTTGTTTCTGCTGCAGATCTATCTCTGATCCTGAGCTCTGTATAACCCATCCACACCACTGATTGGCAACGTTCTGTGTACACCGTGCAAGGGCAGTAAGCTGCCAATAAGTGGTGGGGTTGGTTTACTTTTCCTGTAGTGATAATGTCCTTCTGATAAAACCGTGATTTTATGAAAACTACAGCAAGCAGCCCAGTAAGTAACATGTCGCTAGAATCAAAGTCTGTCTTCATATTACACTTTTCTCAGATTAGGCAGCAAAAACCTGGTAACAGATTCCCTTTAAGCCATAAGACTGTACGCAGGCACAGAGCAAAAATCTGTATCTTGTAGAATTACAGATTATCATTTCTTATAGTCATACAAAGCACCCAATATCTTCTTCATCTTCATCTGAATGGTGGGGGCTGCTGATAAGTCTTTGGCTTTACCCAGAAAGAAATGAGATAGGATGATGAAACTTTACATTTATTCCACATACTCTCCACTGATGTCAACACACTTCATACATTGGTATTCCAAGTTCTGTAAGCCTAGCAAAAAGAAGGATTTCGGTTGTGCCTGAAACCAGGCATCCGTAGCAGCCATGGCATCAGAAATGGTGTGAAATTTTCTACCCTTGAGGTGTTTCTTCAGGTTTGGAAACAGATGACAGTCGCAGGGCGCTTTATCTGGTGAATAAGGTGGTTGGTCAACCAGCTGGAAGCCCAGCTCTGCCAGTTTTGCCTTGGTCCCTTGTGCAGTGTGAGCGGAGGCGTTGTCTTGCAGGGATTCCTTTGGACAACTTACTGCACCTTTTGGCCTTCAGAGCTGCCTTCAATTGGTTCAAAAGTACAATGTAATACCTTGCATTGATGGTGGAATCCTTTTGAAGGTAGTCCACTAGCAGCACGCCCTCCTTATTCCAAAACCCAGACACTATCACCTTAGTGGCTGATTTTTGCACCCTGAACTTCTTTGGAAAAGGAGAACCACTGTGCCTCCACACTTTTGACTGATCCTTTGTTTTCAGGGTCATACACATAAATTTAGGCCACATCCATTGTGACCAGTCGATCCAGGAAGTTCTTATCAGTCTGGAAACGCTGACAAATGGACTGGGAAGTTTTCACTCACATGCTTCTCTGATCTGTTGTGTAACATTTTGGGACCCACTTTGCAGATAGCTTCCTCATGTCCAAATGTACATGGATAAGGACACAAACACAATCATAGGAAATCCCCATGATGTCTGCTATTGCTTTAGCTGAAATTTGTCGATTCTCCAGTATGAGGTTGTGCACAGCATCGACGATCTCCGGAACAACAACCACTCTCAGTCGTCCAGGACGTTCCTCATCATTGGTGCTGAAGTGGCCAGTTTTAAATTTGGCAGCCCAGTTCTTAACTGTGGAATATGAAGGGCATCGATTCCCCAATATCTGCGACATATCACCATGAATATCCTTTGCGGACTTTCCTTGCAGAAACAAGAATTTTATCACTCCTCTGCTCTCAGTTGCTGTGAATATCGCATTAGACTCCGCCTTTTTGTTTTACCGCGTGTGTAGAACACTGTTGCCATAAGCAACAAACACAAAATTTTGAAAACATATATTCAACACATAAGGCTTTCATGTGATGTAACATTCGTTACTATAGAAACAAAAAGATCACAAAGCCAAAGACTTATCAGCAGCCCCTCGTATACATATAAAACTTGTGACCACATTCACCTGATGAGCGGCTGATGCAATGCAACCAAGGACCCATGGACTACGATAGATATGACTGAGAGGTGAAAGTAATCGAACATTACATTGATGTGGTGATGAAGGCCTCTATGTAGGTTAAAGTGCAGCTTTAAATTTCGACTGCTAATTAGTTGCAAGGCGTTCGGGTCATTTGGTCTGGGGAAAAAAAAAAAAAAGAAATCATTTTATTACTTTATCAAGTTGCTAAGATTTGTCACTTTGTTTAAAAACCATCTCCAACCTCATGAGGCCTTTTTCCCTTGTCTTACAGTACTGATCCACTTATATACTGACTGTACTTAAAGGGAACCTGTCACCAGGATTTCCCATTATAAGCTGAGGCCATTATTATACTCACCTCGGGGGCGGTCAGGTCCGATGCGCGTCGCTGCTCTCAGGTTTAGCATCTCTAATCTTCCTTCCATCGCCATCCTCCTTACCAGCCCCGTGTGCATGATGCGCCCTATGTAATCCACAGAGTCCTCTGCACTCCTGCATAAGCGCACTTTGATCTGCCCTGCTGAAGGCAGCTCAAAGTATTGTAATGGTTAGGCGCGAGAAAAGGTCAAAGACCGCCTGCGCACTACAATAGTTTGAACTGCCCTCAGCCGGACAGATCAAAGTGCACTTGTGCAAGAGCGCCATTGTGGCTTCTGTATGAATGAGGCAGGACGCGACATCCACACAGAGCTGAGAAGGAGGACGGTGATGAATGTAAGAGAGGAGGTGCCGGATTCGAGAGCAGCGCACCCATTGGATCCGACTGCCCCATAGGGGAGTATAGTATTTATTTTTATATTATACAGAGTGGCCTGGACACTTATATAAAGTATTCTAAAACACTGTATAGAAGGGGCTCACTGGTGGGGGCCGCAGCTTATAAGAGAAAAACCTGGTGACAGGCTCCCTCTAAGAAATAATTAAAAGAATATTTTACACTACACACAACTAAAACTCCAGTGAGAAGAGGACCATCAAGGAAATAAGGTATAGGGAAAATCCAGCAATCGGCGACTTCATAAAATCATCCTTTTATTTCCAAAAATATCACAAAATAAGGACCCACATTCGAAACACGTTTGTTGTTCATAGCTGGATTTTCTACTTGGTTTTATGTCCTAATGTGATGAAAAAGTTTTTATGATATTAATTGAAATAAAAGGATGATTTTATGAAGTCGTCGATTGCTGGATTTTCCCTATCCTCCTGCTGACACTTCAGATTCCGCTGCAACGCACGCCTTCTCAGACTGGTGAGCTGACCTTTCTTTTCCTTCTTTCCCATCATAGAAAGGACACGTGTGTATGTGTATATATATATATATATATATATATATATATATATATATATATATATATATATATATATATTTTCTTATATATATATATATATATATATATATACACCATACACATATATATATATATATATATATATATATATATATGGTATGTATGTATGTATGTATGTATGTATGTATGTATTATATATATATATATATATATATATATATATATATATACATATATATATATAGCGCCGAAATGTACAGTAGTAGATATGAAAACCTGAACCGGCTATAGAGGGTGTCTGTCACCAAAAGAGCTTCTATAAGAAGCATTGTATTGGACTATAACTTTAGTTAGCCAATTGGATTTTTTAATGACACTGTTAATTTTACCTTGCAGTGTACTGAAAAATGAGAAATAACATCCAACTGTGGTAAACTGGTGAAAAAGCAGCAATATTGTCATTGTGTTGGGGGGGGTATTTTTACAGCATTCATTATTTGCTAAAATGTCCTGAAAGTGTCATTCTTCATGTTAGTACAAGTACAGCCACACCAAACTTATAGGCCCTGTGCGCACTAGGCCGTTTTACCCGCGGTTTTGCTGCGGAAATTTCTTGAGAAATGCTTGTGATCTTTCTGCAGACATTTCCCAGCAAAACCTATGGGAAAAAAAATAGCTGTGCGCACACTGCGTTTTTTTCTCAAGAAAATTCTTTGTGAAGATTTTCTTGAGAAAATGTGCATGTTACTTCTTTTCCGCAGGTACCTGCGGTATACCCCCGGTATTTCACTCCATTCACTGTAATGTAATCGCAAAATACCGCGGGTATACCGCAGGTAGGAAATGATGTGCGGTTTACCCCCGGTATAGCCGCGATTTACCTGCGGTAATGTTCATCGCTGCCTGCGGTTTTGCAGGAAGTGATGTCATTATGACAGAAGAGGAAGCGGAGCAGAGTAAACACACACGTCACACTCCCTGGACGCCGCACAGAAGCGCTTCCGTGTGACCTCCAGGTGCCCGTGCAGTGTGTGTCCCGCTCCAGCCCCGCCGCTGCCCGCCCTGCAGTGTCAGTGTGTGCCCACAGTATCAGCAGCTTGTCACCCTGACACACACACGTGCAGCCGCGGGGATGATGGGCGCAGCTGTCAGGAGGTGAGATGAGATCATTACCTGCTGTGACGATCTCCTGCCTCCTGACGTCACCGCTGTCACAGCCGTCTATGCCCCCGGCCCGAGACTGTCACTAGCGGTGACGTCACGGGCTCTCGCAATACTGCTGAGAACGCGGCAGGCATAGAAGGTCGTGATAGCGCTGATGGCAGGAGAGCAGGAGATCGTCACTGCAGGTAATGATCTCATCTAACCTCCTGATGGCAGCACTCGGCATCCCCTGCAGTGACCTGGGCTGACCTATTGATGTTAGCTCAGGTCACTGCACTGCTCTCCCAGCCAATGGGGAACCTTCTGTTCTTCACTTACTGGGACAGTGACTATGGTATGGATTGCCGTGGGACCCCCTTATTGGATTACGCCGAACCCGGATTTGATTATTCTTGTCAATAAATTGGTGAAAGAGGGAATGTGGGGAGTGTTTTTTCAAATAAAACTTTTTTTGTTGTCTATTTTTTATTTCTTACTGACTGGGTTGGTGATGTCGGGTATCTGATAGACGCGTGACATCACTAACCCCAGGGCTTGATGCCAGGTGACATTACACATCTGGCATCAACCCCATATATTATCCCGTTTGCCACCGCACTAGAGCAACTGGATGAGTTGGGGCGAAGCGCCAGGATTGGCACGTCTAATGGATGCGCCACTTCTGGGGCGGCTGCAGCCTGCTATTTTTAGGCTGGGGAGTGTCCAATAACAGTGGACCTCCCTAATCTGAGAATATCAGACCCCAGCTGTCCGCTTTACATTGGCTGGTGATCCAATTTGGGGGGGACCCCACATTTTTTGTTTTATATTATTTATTTAATGTAAAATAACAGTGTGGGGTGCCCTCTGTTTTGGATTACCAGCCAAGGTGAAGCTGCCAGCTGTGGTCTGCAGGCTGCAGCCGTCTGCTTTACCCTAGCTGGCTACAAAAGATAGGGGGACCTCACGTCATTTTTTTTTTTAATTATTTATTTATTTTTATTTATTTATTTTTTGTCACTAAAGGGTGCCAGCTTAGAATATGCAGGGGGGTGGGACATTATATAGGTCATTCTCATCTATCTATCTATCTATCTATCTATCCATCCATCTTTCCCTCTATCCATTATCTGTCTATCTATTGATTATCTATCTATTATCTATATTACTTATTGCAGTTCAGCATAAAAAAAACCGCAGGGACCAACCTGCGGAAAAACCGCGGCAAAATCGCATGCGTTTTTCCCGCGGTTTTGGTGCGTTTTTTTTACCGCAGGTGCGGCAATCTTCAACTCCCAGAAGTTTCTCAAGAAATGTTCTTGAGAAAAATCACTTTTCTAGTGCGCACATAGCCATTAGCCATAGTTTTTTTTTTTCTATATTTTAGTGATCAAAAAAATTCACAACATTGCAGGTAAATAAAAAAAAAAATTGGTTTACGACACCATTTTCTGACACCCATAGCGTTTATATTTTCCGACAAAGGAGCTCTATGAGGGCTTGAGATGAGCTTACATTTTTTATGGAAACTATTTTGGAGTTCATACAATATTTTGATCTATTTGTATTGTATTTTTGTGGGTAGTCCAGCAACTGAAGGTTTGGGTTTTTTTTTCGGCATTTAACATGTGATTAAAACTATTTTATATCTTCATAGGCCAAACTTTTTATGGGTGCCGCGATGCCAAAATGTTTGTTTGTTTTTTTTTTCTTTCAAATGGAAAAAAAAGGGGATGACAAACATACCTTCTTTATTTTTTAAAAAAAAGTTTGTATTTTATTTTTTGCTTAATTTTTGAGTCCCCTTAGTGGACTTGAACTTGCAATCTCTTGATTGCAAACTATAAGGCTATGTGCGCACGTAGCGTTTGTCCCTGCAGAAATTTATGCAGCGAATTGAACAGCACACGTGCGCTTTAAATCACTGCAGAAGCAGTCCGTTATGAAAAAAAAGCCGATTTCATGCGCTCTGAGTGCAGCCCCTCCCATAGACAGAGCGGGGGCTGCAGAGCGCAGGGAAGAAGTGACATGTCACTTCTTAGAACGCGCGCTTCGGGCAGCAGCCGAAGCGCTGCGCTCTAATACGCCACGTGCGCACGGGTCCTGCATAATCTTCATAGATTGTGCTGGGGACGCAGGACGCATGCAGTTACGCTGCGGTGCAGATCACAGCATAACTGCATGCAAATACGCAACGTGCGCACATAGCCTAATACTGTACATTATAAGCAAAGAAAATGATGTTATTAACTTCACCTGTAGACTGACCTTCACAGGAAGACCAAGTTGGTCGCTCCCGAGCTGCCAAGACCACCCATCAATTCCGGATTTAGTTATTGGTCTTTATATGATGCGGGCTCTATACATCCATCACAACTATATGTTGTAAGTTTACGGAATATTGTCATTATCGGGTTAAAACTGACTGAGTGTTGGAGGAACCAGGGTGTAACTTAGATAAATGAAATGTGCATATCTTCTACTAATATGCATTTTCAAGACCTCACACGTTATACAATCCAGCAGATACCACACCTTGGTTACTGCCTCTGAGCTCAAACATAAACTCCATCTGGAAAATGGAATATAAATGTATATAAATGAGAACCGGTATCTTGCAGGGTGAAGGTCCCACACACATCAGATACCGACCCCCCAACACCTAGCTCTCCTCCCCCTCTGCACACTCAGATGACCCAGCATCCGCTTTCAATGGAGCGAGGCAGGTAAGCTGATGCCAGACTCTGCTGCCGGTTTATCTCCCATTCCGTAACAGTTGACAATAATGTGTCTCTTACTGTAGGATTCACTTTAGTACTTACGAATAATCTGTGTCTGTAAAATACAGGTCAATGGAAAGTTGAAACACCAGCTCATTCAACGTCTCCTCGATCTGTGGACAGGTACATTTCATTAGAAGGATACGGCCATACCATATATCCATTCTCAACATCCTTCACATAACCCGGGTCTTACCTTCCTTTCATCCAGAAGCATCTTCACCTTGAAGTTCATCACATCATTGATTGCTACCTCCTCATTTTTGTACAGAATTTGGAAAATTTTACTGCATATGACAGTATCTTGCACGGAGGCTGGAAAGGCCAAGTCATCACCTTAAATTACGTAAAATAAATAATTGTAATTAGACTTTTAAAAAGCAAGTGATAGAAAAGTGTAAAAGAATCATGCTAACAAAAAAAGAAAAAATGCACTCAGCCTGTGTGCGAACGCTGCGTTTTTTGCCACGTTTTTAGGTGCAGTTTTGGTCTCAAAACTGCATGAATTTCCTTTCGCAGCAAAGTCTGTGAGATTTCATTTTTGCTGTCCGCACATTGCATTTTTTTTGGCTGCATCTTTGTGGTGAACAGAAAGATGCAGTATATCAATTCTTTCTGCGTATTTCACCCATTGAATGCAACGGAGAATAACGCAGCAAAAAATGCACAAAAATGTGCAAAAACACCTGCTTTTATGCGTTTTTCCTGGGGGTGTGTTTTTTTGGGGCCAAAAACACTGCATCCTTGTGGTCAGAAAAAAACACAGCGTGCACACATCGCCTTAGGCTACATGCGCACGCTGCGTTTTTTGGTGCACTTTTGCTGTCAGAACTTTGACATTTGACTTCCCAGCAAAGACTGAGAATTCAGATTTGCTGTGTGCACATTGCAGTTTGTCAGCAGTTTTTTTGACAAACGTTTCTGACAAAAAAGAAGCAGCATGTTCATTCTTTCTTGCTTTTTTGTCAACATTTGTCACCCATTGAAATCAATTAGGGCATCAAAAACGCAAAGAAAAAACGCATGCTATCAAATTGGTGCGTTCTACATGCGTTTTACCCACAGTTTTGTCAACAAAAATGCAGCTCACCAACTTAGTTCCAGAATGACAATATTAATGCTGGAGTGATTTTGCCATGTCGGTGTCTCTCTCGCTCTCAGCTTCATACTCACCGATCACCCGCGGCCTCTCATTCTTCTTCCCTACCGCTCATTAGCCTCATAACATGTTAACTGCCCCTGCTCATTAGGCTCATACATATTCACTCCTCACCCCATCTGTTATTGGTTGCAGTCAGACACGCCCCCATGCTGAGTGACAGCAATCAATCACAGCCACCGGTGGGCGGGTCTATATAATACAGTACAATAAATAAATAATTTAAAAAATAACGGCGTGCGGTCCCCCCAATTTTGATACCCAGCCAAGATAAAGCCTTACAGCTGAGGGCTGGTATTTTCAGAATGGGGAGACCCACGTTATTGGGAGCCCCCCTAGCCTAAAAATATCAGCCAGCTGCCGCCTGGAATTGCCGCATCCATTAGATGCGACAGCCCCGGGACTTTATTGGCTCTTTCCGATTTCCCTGGTGCGGTGGCAACCAGGGTAATAAGGAGTTAATGGCAGCCCATAGCTGCCACAAAGTCCTAGATTATTCATGGCAGGTGTCTATGAGACATCCCCCATTACTAATCTGTAAGTTAAAGTAAATAAACACCCAAAAAATCCATTATTTGAAATAAAAGACAAAAAAAACACCCTCTTTCACCACTTTATAAACACCCCTCCAGGTCCGACATAATCCACACGAGGTCCCATGATGTTTCCAGCACTGCTACATCTGACACTCACAGCGAGCGCCATAAAACAAGACTTCTTGCTGTGAGCTCCACGCAGAAATTGAAGTGAGTCGCTCTATCAGCGGTGACGTCACTCAAGTTAGCTGTGGCCACAGCTGGAGTCCTCCACCTGTGACAGCAAATCACCTAAGTGACTTAAGTGAGCAAAGCAATCAGCGCTGCTGTCACTCAGGTGATTTGCGGTCACAGCTGGAGTCCTCCATCTGTGAGCACAAATCAGGCTGCGACTAAAGTAAGCCGCAGCTGGAGGACTCACGTGAGTGACTACACCGCCGATCGCGCGGCTCATTTCAGTAGTGGCCTGAACCTCACAGCAGTGAACCCGTGACGTCACTCCTACAACACACGCCGTACCGCGGGATTCGTAGCTGTAACGTGAGGGGTTCACCCCACTTCATTCTGATCGCTGCGGCTCTGTCTGCACTCACAGTTGGCAGTAATTTTCTATGACGCTCGCTATGACAGGACAATAATGTAGCAGAGCGAATCGCCATGGTACCTCGTGTGGATTACTTTGAACCTGGATGGGTGTCTGGAGATTAATAAAGTGGTGAAAGAGGGGGCTTTTTATTTTTATTTCAAATAAAGGATTTTTTGGCTGTGGTTATTTACTTTCACTTACAGATTAGTGATGTGGGGCGACTCAGAAACCTGACATAACTAACTTAGGGCTTAGTGGCAGCTATAGGCTGCCATTAACCCCTTATGACCCCAATTGCCACCGCACCAGGGCAAATCGGGAAGAGCTGTGTCCAGCGCCAGCATTGGTGTATCTTATGGATGCGCCACTTCTGGGGCGGCTGTGGGCTGCTATTGTTGGGCTGGAATGGGCCAAATAACGATAGGCCTTCCCACCCTAATAATATCAGGCCCCAGTTGTCTGCTGTACCTTGGCTGGTATTAGAAAAATGGGGGGACCCACGTCATATTTTTTTTTAAATAAATTTAAAAAAAAAAAAGCGTGGGATCCCCTCTATTTTTCATAACCAGCCAAGGTACAGCAGAGAGAAAGGGTTGCAGCCTGCAGCTGCTGCTGTTCCTACGCTGGATATGAAAAAGGGGGGACCCTACGTCATTTTTTTACCCCCAAAAAATTAAAAAAAGGCTGTGCAAGCTCTATTAAGCTATTCTGTTATTTCTTTCTATGTATTTTGTTCTTTCTTATTATCTATTCTAAATGTTCTATCTTTCAATTTTTTTCTATCATCTATTCTATCCATTATCCTATGCTATCATATTTTGTTTCTCCTTTAAAATAAAAAGCATTAACAAAAACGCACCAAAACGCATCAAAAACGCACCTAAACGCACCTACATTTCAAGCGGTTTTTTTTACATTTCCAGGTTCTCTCTGACAAGTTGCAGTTTGTGTGCAGAAAAAACTGCAGCGTGCGCATGTAACAGATACTATCTCATCCTGACGGGTGTCCATCTCAGACTGGTTACATGACTTATTTTATATATCTATATTAATTACATTATGACAAAGAAGATCTATCAGGTCTACATATTTTTAATAAATCAAAGGAAAAACACTGCAGCATTAACTTTTTGATTCAGTATGAACAAGCCTGTCAGGTTTTTACACTGCTGTCAAATGTTTCCTTCAGCAGTCCTGTCAATTTTAATATGGTTTTGTCACCAGGTTCCATAATACCAACTACATCATAATAGAAGAAGACCTGGTGAGACTGGTGTACTTACTTTGAAAATCCATGTCTAAGTAGCTTTATAATCCTGATAGTAAAACGAGCAGTTTATGGGTCCAGCTAGAGCTTTCAAAAGGGAACTTTCATTATGAATTATACACCACTTCTGACGTAAATTTCTAAAGTAAGAACACCAGCCTCATCAGGTCTAAATGAACAATCCTGTTTATTATCGGACACAGAAAGTCTAAATCAGAAACAAGGTTCTTCTTGGTTGATCTGTTTTATTCCAGGTTAATGGAAGAAAAAGTTGCATTTCAGTGGCGAGATCACATTGTTAATAGAGTGTAGGACAGCTTTGATGGCAATGTAGGAATTAATGACTTTTTACGACAATCACAAATATCATTAATGACTGGTAGAGATACCTACCAGTACTGGTCCCCTTTTCTTCCCCTACAACTGATCACATGCCATCTACCTACAGGGCTCCTACTAATGACGGAGCTCAGAAATTATGCCAGTGTATACAGAATGCGCTCTCCAAGGCAAGTGATTGACTGTAGCAGTCAGTCACTTGGATAGATGGCGCCTGTAGAAAAGTAAACAGCGAAAACCACCAGAGCCGCAGCTCTTAGGGTGTAGTACTTATCCCGGGTCCAGGGAAGGTCGGTGACGGTTTCCACTTACACCAACATACAGTCAGTGGGTTGCCCTCCCCAATGGGGACTGGGCCAGGGTCGGATCGCAGTAGGGGGTCACTACAGCGGTGGGTTTAAAGGACGGCACCGCACCAGGGACTCCCCAATCCACTGGAACCGGGGACTCCGTGTCAGGGAGAAGCAACCACCAGGGGCAGTAAGGAGCACACAGTGGGAAGAGCAGGTTGACCTAGTGAAAGTAGTGAACCAGACGGTGGCAGCGGCTCAGAACACACAACACAACTACAACCAAAAGGGAAGACAGCTTCAGACACACAGCAGAGCGGACGTGCCGCGAGCAGCTCTGTGAGCCAGGGCATTCAACACGGTCGCTAGGGAGAAGCAGGCAGCTGCTTCCACTGGACCGGCACTGTCAGGATACAGAATCCTTGGGCAGATAGACATCACGTTATCTGCCAACTCTGCAAGGGTCGCGGGGAACGGCTAGAACAGTCACCGGACCCGTCCCACCGAATCTGCAGCAATTAGCATATAGGATCCGGGCTTGAGGACCGGCCCCATAACGGAACCGCGCTATCAGCATACAGAACGGGACACTTTACGGACACCGGGACTCTCAAGTGCTTCACGCCACGGGGGTCCAATACTTAGCGCATCAAAGGAGGAAAGGGCTCACAGGCTGACACACACACCGGACTTGACCTTTCACGGATCCGGGATCGGCTGGAGCAAATGGTGGCGGAGACCGGTACTCTGGGGCAGCACCTAAATAACTTGTGAGTAAAAAAGACCTGGAACCACAGCCCCTGTCTCTACATGTCCTTTACCAGCGCCCAGCGCTGCGGGGCCAACAAAGACTATCATCACCCCCGCCATCCTCCCGGGGCCCATTCCGCCTGTGTGGAGCAATACCATCCCAGCTGCACCCGACATCCGCCCTGATGAGAGACCGTGCAGTGGTGGCCCATCCCTGGCCACGTACCACAGGTGGCATCACGATCCTAAAAGAATTTCCTAACCTCCAACCAGCACCCTCCAACCCTCCTTCCTGTACGCCTCGGGGTAACGGAACTGGGCCAGACCACCCCATGACTTCGCAGAGGATCTGCACCCCCGGCCCGGCAACGAGTAGGTTAAAACACTTTCCCCGCAGGGCACTACACAGCCATTACAGTTTTGTTTTCTTAAAAATATTATATGCATATGGCCATAACAATGCCAAGAGCAAATTATGAACCAAACTCGGACATCTCTGTGCCCTTTATGTGAGGAACATCGGTTCTATAAAAAAGCAGACATGTGAACAGGCAAATAGACTATAATGTGTCAGTGAAAAGAAAATAGCACACATACATGAAAAATGGATGAGTGCATGGTGCCAAAAGGGAAGAAACTGTAGCACGAGATGATCAGCAGGACATAGTCCATTCTAATATTAAAAAATCATCTGCCTGTACAAAATACACTCAGCAAATGTAAGGACCGCTATTCACACCATGCCATTACACATTTGTTAATCTGAACAATGTGCATTTATCCTCAATATGTAGCAAACAGTATAAAAACTGACAATCAAATACTATCCCATTACCATATGGTTTTTATAGTGACAGCTGGATACTGCCCGGGTAGAGGCATATAAGGTTAGGGTCCCAACAAAGATATGCCTTGTCGTTGGCTGTTGAGCTGTCATGAATTGGCCAATTGGTGCGCTACGTACCTCATTTTTTAACATAGTTTCTATAGCAGTAATGCTGCAATTCCAATATCATTTATTCAATGTTTATATATAGGGATTCAGAGTACCGCTGTATGTTTTTGTTTTTTTTATAGTAAGTACAATCCCCTGTACTAAGCAGGTTTTCGTTGTTTCCTTAGCTGAACACATAGCATTGCTTATTTGATGCCAAGATGCAGAACAGGAGGATGTGCTGCTCTCACAAAGCTGCGTGCAGGCATTCTGAATATATATTTTTTATGCTTGGTTGGCTGAGAGGCAGCATTTCAAAGAGTACATCTACTGCAGCTGCAAGGCATGTGCTGTCTATATGCCCGTAATTCCCTTATGTGATTATTATTAGTATTTAGAATAGAAAAGCCTTGGGTTCTGAGAAAGCAATGAACCAGGCCAGAATCATTCAGCATCAATAATAATCACATCTAGGCATACCCGCTTTTACATGACGTCTACATGCTTAATGCTCCTGGGTGATGCAAACCTACATGTTCATGCTCTGACATATCTAAAATAGAAGCATGGACTGGTTTTGGGGGAATATAAACTTATTTCCATGCCAAACCTGGAGCAGATCCCCAATTAAATGTGATATCAATGTAGCTTTGTCAAGGGAGAAAGGATACACATGCTACAGGCTGATGTTACTCCGTGTGTAAACCCCAGCGCAATAGCCAAATGCAGCTGACCTCTGTCAGAAAGACTTGTAAAGGTCATGCATGAAAGAAAATATGTTAAGTCCAATATTACTGCGGTTATACAGTGGTTCTAGGTTTTTCTAGAACTCAGTAATGATTGGACCCTATAGCTTAGCTGCAATCAATTCTGGGAGTTTAGGGAATCACTAAAATATACGGTTTACATAAGACCTATTAGCTCCTTATGAAAAAACAAAAAAAAGAAGAACAAGTATTAACCTTTCTCAAACACACATAATAAGGAAAACAAAAATAAATAAATCTGAATTTACAGATTAACACTAGAAGTCCCAGAAATTTCAAGCTCCATAGGGTTCCAATGGTAGAAATGTTAAATGACCCCTCTCTGGGACTTCTAGTGTTAAAGGGTTATCCACTACTAGGACAACCGTTTTTGGTTCCTCGTTTCTCCAGGTAAAATAATAAAGCCTATCCTTACCTCCCGTACTGGCGCCCATCCAGCGGTGTCCGGGATTGCGGTACGGGGCTCAGGTAGGGCTGTGACATCACGAGAGCCCCGCGTCCAATCAGCACCAACTTCTCTCTCCCAGCCGTTGGACCAAACGAGTTAATAAACAGAAAGTGAGCACTACGGCTGTGATCACTTTTTGTTGATTGTTTGGTCTGAAGGTGGAGAGAAAGAAGCCTATCCTTAGGCGGGCTTTGCACGTTGCGACATTGCAAGCCTATGCTGCGATGTCGCACGCGATAGTCCCCGCCCCTGTCGCAGGTACGATATCTTGTGATTGCTGGCGTAGCGAACATTATTGCTACGCCAGCTTCACATGCACTCACCTGCCCTGCGACCGTCGCTCTGGCCGGCGACCCGCCACCTTCCTAAGGGGGCGGGTCGTGCGGCGTCACACGGCAGGCGGCCAATGGCGGCGGAGGGGTGGAGATGAGCAGGATGTAAACATCCCGCCCACCTCCTTCCTTCCGTATAGCCGCTGGCGGCAGGTAAGGAGATGTTCCTCGTTCCTGCGGCTTCACACACAGCGATGTGTGTTGCCGCAGGAACGTGGAACTACATCGTACCTGTCGCGGCACCGGCATTATGGAAATGTCGGAGCCTGCACCGATGATACGATAACGACGCTTTTGCGCTCGTTCATGGTATCATCTAGGATTTACACACTACGACATCGCAAGTGACGCCGGATGTGCGTCACTTTCGATTTGACCCCACCGACACTGCACCTGCGATGTCGTAGTGTGCAATGCCGCCCTTAGAATAGGTCATTAATGTCTGATCGGCCTCGATCAGACACCCCACACTCTCACCAATCAGCTGTTCTCGGTCCTGGCTGCAGCCACTATCAGTTGACAAGGCAACTCCAGAACTGAGCATTTCCGGCCACCTGCTGCTGCCACGAGAACAGCAGATTTGCAAGGGTGTGGGGTGTTTGACTGAGGCCAATTGGACATTAATGACCTATCCTAAGGATAGGCCATCAATGTTAGACTAGTGGTTAACCTCTTTAATGCTGTTTTGTTAGCCTTTTCTGTCCTAAAATGTGAATGCTTCTAGAGATTTTACTGTATATAGGTTTGTTTTCAGTTAAAGGGGTTCTCCAGTTACCAAGTATTGATTACCTATACTTGCCATAGGTCATCAATATTAATTCGGTGGTGGTCTGTCACCAGGTCAGTTGTTATAAGCCTCAGTGACTGTCGGATGTAAACATACTGAACGGAGCTGCAGAGCGTAGCCCTATTCACTGTGAGGCAGCCAGAAAAATGCTCGGGTTCCCCACTGACTTGCATTAGGTTCATTATTCGTGATGAATACCGGAATAGAACATTGGGATTCATTACGAATAGTCCGAACACGAACAGTTACTATTCGCTCATCACTAGTTATAATACATCAGAAATTTTCTATTTAGGTCTGTGAAAAAGCACAACATTCGCTCATCAAAGCGTAAATTACACTGTGATTTCCAGTGTCCATGTGCTACACGTGTTGGGAAAAGAACATACATAAAGCATATGCATGTGTGAAACGTACAACTGGCAGCCATGACTATATGGTGTAGCACAGATGAAGAGTTCTAATATATAACCCTTGCCCAAAGATTCTTACATTATTTATATACTCCATATATTAGATAGAATTCAACACGTTCTGCTATCTACCCTACAGCAAACATATGGGTACCGTATATGAATATAGCCAAGATGGCATGGGAAACAATCATGTAAAAAAATATATAAAGCGTCTCTAGAAAAAATATCTTTGCACTCACAATGGCAAGAAAAATCTGCACATTTACTGAGAGATAACGTTGGTTAATGCTACAAGTGAATAACAATCCTGCGGCACTAGGGCATTGTATATGTAATCGTTTACTGGTTCAGTGTACTGTATAACGGTATTATGAATCTATTCTAAACAGCAGGAGACAAATAGAACAAATAGTTGTTATCCAGTTTGTCAGAAGAATCTATGAAAAAAATGTGTTTCATAATAGACTAGCTAAATGTAAGGAAATTGTATGCCGCATACAAACTGTGCCGTTACCCACTGCTAAATGGCCTGAAAAAAACACAAACACTCTCGTATTGTACATGGATTCTTTGTACACCATTTAGTTACTCCTTAATCTGGGACAAAGCCTCCCATGTTTTTACATAAACTCAGAAATTAGAAATGAATTGAACAATTGCACTTTACGAAGCTTATTTGTACCTCCTGTGACAGATCATGTAGCAATAAAAGGAGTAATGACAGTATACATGTTATGGGAGAATTGTGGGAGTTGACCCATTTACACCAAAAAGCCCTCCCTGACCCAGCCTCAGTGTCTAACTATCGGCCCATATCACTTCTCCCCTATGATTCAAAACTCCTGGAACAGCATGTCAATCTGGAACTGTCCTACCTCTCTTCCAGATCCCTCTTTGACTGTTTACAATCTGGCTTCCGACCCCATCATTCCACTGAAACTGTCCTAACTAAAGTCACCAATGACCTACTAACCACCAAAGCCAAGTGACACTACTTTGTCCTCCTCCTCCTAGACCTGTCCTCTGCCTTTGACACTGTGGACCATTCCCTTCTACTACAGATTCTGTCATCTCTTGGAATCATAGACTTGGCACTGTCCTGGATCATTTCATATCTAATGGACCGGACTTTTAGCGTCTAGTTCTTGGACCCCTGCTGTTCTCCACCTACACCTTCGGCCTGGGACAGCTCAAAGTCCCACGGCTTCCAGTATCAGCTTTATGCTGATGATACAAAGATCTACCTCTCTCAACCGGATAGCACCTCCTTACTAACCAATCTCCCACAATGCCGGTCTGGGCTGCGATTCCATATTTTTTTCTACTCGATTTCTAAAACTTAACATGGAAAAACAGAATTCATTATCTTTACCCCCATCCAACTCTACCACACCACCTGACCTATCCATCAAATTTAATGGCTGCTCACTTTCCACAGTCCCGCGTGCTCGCTGCCTGGCGGTAACCCTCGACACTGCTTTCTCCTTCAAGTCATATATCCAAGACCTTTCCACCTCCCGCTGACTCCAACTCAAAATATATTCCAGATTCGTACATTACTTGACCAAGAATCTGCAAAAACACTAGTGCATTGCCTTCTTATCTCCTGCTTTGACTACTGCAACTTCCTGCTCTTTGGCCTCCCTTCTAACATTCTCGCACCCCTACAGTGTATCCTAAACTCTGCTACATGACTAATCCACCTCTCCTCTCACTATTACTCGGACTCTCCACTCTGCCAATCTCTTCACTGGCTTCCCATTGCTCAAAGACTCCATTTTAAAACACGAACCATGACATACAAAGTCGACCGCAATCTTTCTCCTCCATACATCTGTGACCCAGTTTCCCGGTACTTACTTGCACGCAACCTTCAATCTTCATAAGATCTCCTTCTCTATTCCCCTCGCATCTCATCTTCCCAGAGTCGCATCCTAGATTTCTAACGCGCCTCCCCCATAATCTGGAACTCTCTACCACAACATATCAGACTATCAGCTACGGTGGAAACCTTCAAAAGGAACCTGAAGACCCACCTCTTCTAACAAACCTATAACCTGCAGTAACCCTGAGTCCACTGTGCCACAGTGTGACCAGCTCTACCCTCACCTTCTGTATCCTAACTCATCCCTTGTAGGTCCATCTCTCCTCCTGTACCAGCCTGTTCTTTGAATTGTTCATGATTATTGTACTTGTCCATTTTCCCCCTTTTTCACTTGTAAAGTAACATGGAATAAATGGCGCATTAATAAATAATAATTTACAGCAACAGATACAGTGGGTACGGAAAGTATCAGAACCCTTTAAATCTTTCACTCTTTGCCTCATTGCAGCCATTTGGTAAATTCAAAAAAGTTCATTTTTTTCTCATTAATGTACACTCTGCACCCCATCTTGGCAGAAAAAAACAGAAATGTAGAAATGTTTGCAAATTTAGTAAACAAGAAACATGGTCAAATATTCAGACCCTTTGCTCAGACCCTCATATTTAAGTCACATGCTGTCCATTTCCTTGTGATCCTCCTTGAGATGGTTCTACTCCTTCATTGGAGTCCAGCTGTGTTTATGTAAACTAATAGGTCTTGATTTGGAAAGGCACACTCCTGTCTATATAAGACCTCAGAGCTCACAGTGCATGTCAGACCAAATGATGCTCATGAGGTCGAAGGAACTGCAAAAGGAGCTCAGAGACAGAATTGTGTAAAGGCACAGATCTGGCCAAGGTTACAAAATAATTTCTGCAGTACTCAAAGTCCCTAAGACTACAGTGGCCTCCATAATCCTTAAATGGAAGAACTCTGGGACCACCAGAACTCTTGATAGACCTTGTCGTCCAGACAAACTGAGCAATTGTGGAAGAAGAGCCTTGGTGGGAGAGGTAAAGAAGAACCCCAAGATCACTCTGAGCTCCAGAGATGCAGTAGGGAGATGGGAGAAAGTTCCACAAAGTCAACTATCACTGCAGCCCTCCACCAGTCCGGCCTTTATGGCAGAGTGGCCTGACGGAACCTTCTCGTCAGTGCAAGATATATGAAAGCCCGCATAAAGTTTGCAAAAAAAAAAAAAAACACATGAAGGACTCCCAGACTATGAGAAATAGGATTCTCTGGTCTGATGAGACGAAGACAGAACTTTTTGGTGATAATTCTAAGTGGTATGTGAGGAGAAAACCAGGCACTGCTCATCACCTCCCAATACAATCCCAAAAGTGAAACATGGTGATGACAGCATCATGCTAAAGGGGTGTTTTTCAGCTGCAGGGACAGGATGACTGGTTGCAGTTGAAAGAAAGATGAATGAAGCCAAATACAGAGATATCCTGGAAGGAAATCACTTGCAGAGTGCTCTGGACCTCAGACTTGGCCGAAGGTTCACCTTCCAACAAGACAATGACCCTAAGCACACAGCTAAAATAACAAAGGAGTGGCTTCAGAACAACTCCGTGACCATTCTTGACTGGCCCAGCCAGAGCCCTGACCTAAATCCAATTGAGCATCTCTGGAGAGACATGAAAATTTCTGTCCACCAATGTTCACCATCCAACCTGACAGAACTGGAGAGGATCTATAAGGAAGAATGGCAGAGGATCCCTAAATCCAGGTGTAAAAAACTTGTTGCATCATTCCCAAGAAAATTGATGGCTGTACTAGCTCAAAAGGGTGCTTCTACTCAATACTAAGCAAAGGGTCTGAATATTTATGACCATGTGATATTTCAGTTTTACTTCTTTAATAAATTTGCAAAAATTTCTACATTTCTGTTTTTTTCTGTCAAGATGGGGTGCAGAGTGTACAATTAATGAGGAAAAAAATGAACTTTTTTTAATTTACCAAATGGCTGCAATGAAACGAAAAGTGAAAACTTTAAAGGGGTCTGAATACTTTCCGTACCTACTGTATGTTGTGAACATAGATTCAATTCTGTTCTTAAAGGACTTGTCCAATCAACTTATTAATTAAAAATACTTAGCATTGTCTTCCCTATCAAGTTTCTTAGTACCAACAACCGGCAGAGGTGTCTTGTGAGCGCTGCAGACAATTAGTGGGCCAAATCGGCTGCAGCCTTCACATTCTGTCCACAATAAAAGCGAAGGGAAGCAATGATCATTTGCATGAATTTTCTCCTTATCAATGTTATATAAAAATGTAAGTAGATATATGCAGATTGACTTTCTTATATTGTTAATTGGAGCCCATGACTGGGAATTTATCTGACCCTTTTTCATTTAAGACCTAAAGGTGAATATTCCCTATAAGGCTGCTTTCACACTACGTTTTTTTAACATGCGTCATGAAGGTTTTTTTGCTGTAAAAGCGGATCCTGCTTTTACAGCAAAAAAACGCATGCAAATGCATGTGTTATTTTGCAGGATCCTGTCACTTTAAGTTTATGGGCGGGCATTGGAGTCATGTGATCGGGAGTGAGGGGAACTGAACGTGAAAGACTGGGAGCCGGCTTCTGAGGCTCGTAACCAAGGTAAACATCGGGTAACTTGCTTGGATACCCGATGTTTACGTTGGTTACGAGCATCCGCAGGTGCTAGGAGCCGGGCTGCCTGCACACGTAACGAACGTAAACATCGGGTAACTAAGAGAAGTGCTTTGCTTAGTTACCCAATATTTATCTTGGTTACGAGTGTCCGCAGCTCTCAGGCAGGGTAGAGAGAGGAGAGGGAGGGGGAGAGAGACAGAGAGGGAGGGGGACAGAGAGACTGATCACTCGAGGCTGGTTTCTGGGCATGCTCAGTAGAGCAAGCAGGATCCTGTCTATCAGCATGCCAGCGTTCACATGCGTTTGCGTGCAGTATAGTCAGGATCCAGCAATTTGCAGTATTTGGATGCAGCTCAAAAACGCTACAAGTAGCGTTTTTGAAAAATGTTAAAAAACTGCAAGTCGCTGGATCCTCACTATAACGCTCGCAAACGCAGGTGAACGCATGTTGACGCGAGTCCATTGCAAATGCATTGAAATGAAAACGCATTTGCACTGGATCCGTTTTTGCGTTAAAAAAACGTTCAGGACGCATGTTAAAAAAACGTAGTGTGAAAGCAGCCTAACAAAGTTGTCTTTGAGATCTCTCCTTAATGCAGTTTACACACTACAACAGTGGTAAATGTCAGGCTGATTTTAAGGGTGGGATCAGACGGGGCGACTCCCATATCAGCTGCACTGTCATCGCATCTTCTGGCCATATCCTAAAAGGGGTCAAGGCCGGTTTTCTGCCATAAGACAGATTTCAATGGGATAAAGCAGCCACTTACACATACATTTAGCTTGATACTGTTCTGACTAGATAGAAATGATGTGTAAAGGTGTCCCTAGTTAGCTGAGTGGCAGAACTTCATATTAGCATAGACAGCAGTAATATAGATGGGTAACTAGCAGAAAGGCTGAAGAATCACTACAAGGTGTGACATGTACGAACCTGTGACACGCAGAAGGCTTGCTTCTATTTTGTGTGGAATTCGTGGTGGAATTTTCATAGATGCTCGAAGCTGGTAAAATCTACAGAAATACAAAAGGGTTAATAGGTTCTAGAGTATACAGTTTTTTTTAAGCGCATTAACTTGTGAAAGAGATACGGTAAATACAATCCGAGTAACTTACCCTCTGCAGGTCCGGCAATGCCTCTGTGTTGACATGTTACAGTGCTGACATCACAACTACAACGCTGTGACCACTGCAGCCAATCACCGAGCCCAGCTAATGCACAGTGAATGACTGCAGAGCGCACCTGGCACACAGAACTATTCCGACTATGTCTCTGAGACATTGGCCTCAGTCACTCACCATTTTTTTCACTTATGTAAAAAAGATGGAAGGATATTCAGCGTGCTGGATGAGAATTCACTGTTTGATCAGTGTGTCCGGTTTTACCGTAACAGAGTTTGTCAAGCGTCAAAAATATAAATAAATAAATAAATTACAATGTTTAAAATAAACAGTATATGGATAACATCATGCATAATATCTGTGTGCTGTCTGTGATTTACAAGGACACTTGGCCTTGGGTGATCTTGACCTGTGACTTGGACAAAAAATGGATGTCTCGGTGAAGTTTTTTGCAGACACACTGTACACAAAAAACACAAACATGGGAGCAGCCCCATAGACTAGAGTGGGGATGAAATGATACCCTATAAAGCAGGAGCGGCCCCTACAGTAGACAGTATTTTTCTAATTACTGTTTTATTACCAAACTAATAGAGAGAAAAATATTAGAAGCGTGAATGTAGAGAGTCAATGTGTAGAATTATGAGGGCAATGTATGGGTATGTGCGCACGCTGAGGATTTGATGCAGAAATTTCTGCATCATTTCCACATCTCTTGGCAGGAAAAACACTAAGGCTATGTGCGCACGTTGCGTAATTACATGCAGTTACCCTGCACTTTGTAGCGCAGCGTAACTGCATGCGTCCTGCGTCCCCAGCACAATCTATGAAGATTATGCAGGAGCCGTGAGCACGTGGCGTATTAGAGCGCAGCGCTTCGGCTGCTGCCCGAAGCGTGCGTTCTAAGAAGTGACATGTCACTTCTTCCGTGCGCTTTGCCTGCAGCCCCTGCTCTGTCTATGGGAGGAGCTGCAGGCAGAGCGCATGGAATCAGCTTTTTTTTTTCACTACGGACATTTTCTACAGCGATTAGAAGCGCACGTGTGTGTGAAATTTCTGCAGTGACTGTACGCAACGTGCGCACATAGCCTAAGGCCCCTTTCACATTGCGTTTTTACTTACGTTCAGTGGTTCCGTCGGGGCATCCGTCCAAACCGCCCCTCCCCCCACCCGCAAAACGTGTTTCAGACGCATGCGATGACAGGGCCATTGACTA
The DNA here is from genome assembly GCF_048569485.1 of Anomaloglossus baeobatrachus. Classification (NCBI taxonomy): domain Eukaryota; kingdom Metazoa; phylum Chordata; class Amphibia; order Anura; family Aromobatidae; genus Anomaloglossus; species Anomaloglossus baeobatrachus. The sequence goes on from NC_134355.1 coordinate 392,117,815, forward strand.
TAATGAAGCAGACTCCGTTAGTGTGTGCTCTGTCTTGCACCATTTTTCCACATATACGTTTTTTGCAGGTGGACAGCCGAACGTAGTCAACCATAGAGCACACGCTAACAGAGTCTGCTCCATTATAGTTAATGGCCCTATCGGTGCATGCGTCCAAAACAAACACGTTTTGCGGGTGGGGGGAGGGGCGGTTCGGACGGATGCCCCAACGGGACCACTGAACGTAAGTAAAAGTGCAATGTGAAAGCAGCCTACGGTGTACGTCCTGTCCACCGGTCGTATGCAGCCAAGCCAATCGAAACACCGGAATGGAGAGCAGCTGCAATATCAGACACATGGATGTGGACTGTTTCTTCAAGAAAGCAGCCATGACTATCTAATTCTGTACAATATTCAATTAAATGGTCTAAAATCCCACTAAGACAGTTGCTGCATCAATCAACCTCATCCATCTTACTAGCCACAGGAACTGACGTAATGTAAGAAAATAGCACTACCCAAGTGTTCAGTGCATGCAAACCAATGCAAGGCATACCAATATGCACAGTAACAGAAGACTCTCTCCAGACAGAAGGGAAATACTTTACATATAAAGTAGAGGAAACGCTCTGCCGCCGCGGTCCTTGGGCTAATCACACATTATGCATTGCAGGACACAGTCACCGGCTTTACAATGCATACATAAAGATAGCGGAACAAGTAGAAGGAAGACGTGATCTGCGGCTACCAACATCTGCCAATTCAAGCCCATTCAGATCACATAAAAAATAGCAGGTGTGGTGCTCAAACCGGCCTATGGCTATTTCATGTGCCCGCACGCTTTCTCAAGACCCCCAAGGCCAGTTTACAGATGACATGTTGAACTTTTAAGAGACTTCTATATGTTTACATTATTTCATATCTCTATAGTTTCTGTATGTATTTGTTATTAATGTATATGATGGATTACATATGTATTTTATTGATATTATTGTACGTGTATATTATTATAAAGAGCTCCTCTGTCCTCATGTCTCCATGTACTATTTTATTTGATGGTAAGAAGATTTTTATATGAATAAAGAATTGTCATTTTATCTTCTGGAAGACGCTGGAATTTTTTTCTATTTGCTTATATTATTATATTGTACTGATCTAAAAGCAAAGAAAGCGCCAACAATACCAAATTTAATCGTAGGGGGCTTCAAAATACAACGGAGACGTTCCAAAAGACGTAATTTGTATGTGCTGCTGCCCCAGTGTCTGGATTAAAGCATGGCTCAGCTTAGCCTATAGGTAGGAGGTATAACCGATATAAACCAAAAAATAAAGCTCCTGTATGGCACCCACTAGCGATCTTGTGATTGCAGTGATTCCATCTTAAAGGGTCTGTCACCAGGTTTTTGTCTGATCTGAAAAGAGCATGATGTAGAGACAAAGACCCTGATCCTAGTGATCTGATCTTACTGAGCTGCTTCCTGCTGTTTTGATACAATCACTGTTTTATCTGCTGCAGATCTGTCAGTTCTTTGAATGCTGAGCATAATGTAACCACACCCCTACCACTGATTGGCAGCTTTTTGTCTACATTATACAATAGGTCGAAAGCTGCCAATCAGTGATGGGGGCAGGGTTAGACTATATGATAAATTCCTGTGTATAAAACAATGATTTTATTCAAGCTGAAGCAAGCAACCCAGTAAGTGACATATTGCTGGAATCAGGATCTCTGCCTCTACATCATGCTGCTCTCAAATTAGTAAAAACCAGGTGACAGATTCCATTTCAGGCGTCCACATAATGCTTTACTTTTATTGCACAGATTCTCCAGTAGTAATGACTACACCAGATGTGTAGGAGAAGACCCGGCAGTGAGATTACCGAGCACGTGTGACCACTGCACTGCCCTGGACACGTTAAGTGAACAACTCAGGGGGAATAATGGGGCAACATAACAGGATGTCGCAGCAACATTACACACAGGAGCAGGTTTATTTTCCTAAATATTCTCAATTTAAAAATGTCCTTTAGCCTGATGTCTCTGGCAACGTCATGCTGATTGACAGCTGATTAAGCCTAATGTTGCGGGGAGCTGGGTGGCATTCAACAGGACATTGGCAGTGATGCCTCATTAACAGAGAAGAGCGGAAGAGAAGGAACTCCTCTGCGGATGTGACGTCCCCGGAAGCAGGAGGATCGCCGCCTGGAACGGTCCTTGACTGCTCTGAGCTGGGAAAGATTGTCACACCGCACAAAAGCTAGGTAGTTATCAACTACCTGCCAATAAGTGATTAGCCGCATAAGAAAAAAAAATAGGTCCTGGATCAACCCTTTAATTAGTAGCTATTCCTTTTCACAAAGGAAACTGGTGCCTACTGAAAGGATCGCCCACAGTAATTCTCAGTTTACAAAGTGGAGAATTAGCTATTTGCAAACCATATTTGTACAAATACAGAAATCCTGCAGCTAAATCATTCATGAAGTGATTTTTCATTTACGGCCACGACAAATGTTCAGTGACTGGATTATAAAATGTATCTGTAATTCTAGCTTTTCCTGCCAGACTAAATAACACCACAAAACATAGCGAGCAGCCTGTAAAGATGAAAGCGGATACCACCAAGAGGACAAATAGCGATCATTGCCAACAGTCTTTCCAGCTACCACTTTAGCATCCCACGATATTTAGAATGGAGATGTGCTGCTCTGTAAGATTACACCTTTCCTGACATTTAACAGTTGTTTCATCATATACAATAACTAGCAGAAGAACACAATCTGCTGAGAACGACTTCACGGGGCCACGTGTGTCGGCTCGGTCACATTCACAGGGGGTTACCGGGACTGGTGCTCAGAAGCTCTTTTCCATAAAAAGTAATTTACGCTTCCAAATGTTATATTTAAGGACTACTATATCTATGTTAGTTATCTACTTTATTTATTTATTTTTATGTGACGTTTTGGGGGCTTTGATATCAATTACTATTTTTCTGGAGTTATTGTCTAAAGTTAGGCACAGTCCATGACTTAAGCTACGGTCTAAAAATAGGCACAGTCCATGACTTAAGCTATGGTCTAAAGTTAGGCACAGTCCATGACTTAAGCTATGGTCTAAAGTTAGGCACAGTCCATGACTTAAGCTACGGTCTAAAAATAGGCACAGTCCATGACTTAAGCTATGGTCTAAAGTTAGGCACAGTCCATGACTTAAGCTATGGTCTAAAGTTAGGCACAGTCCATGACTTAAGCTATGGTCTACAGTTAGGCACAGTCCATGACTTAAGCTATGGTCTAAAGTTAGGCACAGTCCATGACTTAAGCTATGGTCTAAAGATAGGCACAGTCCATGACTTAAGCTATGGTCTAAAGTTAGGCACAGTCCATGACTTAAGCTATGGTCTAAAGTTAGGCACAGACCATGACTTAAGCTACGGTCTAAAGTTAGGCACAGTCCATGACTTAAGCTATGGTCTACAGTTAGGCACAGTCCATGACTTAAGCTATGGTCTAAAGATAGGCACAGTCCATGACTTAAGCTATGGTCTAAAGTTAGGCACAGTCCATGACTTAAGCTACGGTCTAAAGTTAGGCACAGACCATGACTTAAGCTATGGTCTAAAGTTAGGCACAGTCCATGACTTAAGCTATGGTCTAAAGATAGGCACAGTCCATGACTTAAGCTATGGTCTAAAGTTAGGCACAGTCCATGACTTAAGCTATGGTCTAAAGTTAGGCACAGTCCATGACTTAAGCTACGGTCTAAAGTTAGGCACAGTCCATGACTTAAATTAAAGGGGTGGTTCACCCATTTTTTTTTTCCCCCCCAATGATTCTCACTTACCATTATATGCATCTTCTGCATTGGCTTCTGTTTCCATTTCTGGCACTGAGCGGCGCTATCCTGCACGCTCAGTGCCAGTCACATGACCCCCTGGAGCTGTGGCCGCCGGCATCCTCTGACGTCCCGGCATTTCCGGGCTCTCAAACTGGACGGGTACGTCACAGGATGCCGGCGCCACTCACAGTGATTGACTGGGCTGTGGGCGGTGACTACCTGACGTCACAGCCCAGTATCGAGGGGAGGAGCCGGAGGATGCCAGTGTGTGGAGCGGTGAAGGCAGAGCGCGCGCTACCAGCATTCAGCTGTGGGAGGTACGGGGCGCCAGTGTGGAGTACAGGGGGGGTTTCTCCAACTGAAATCCCCCCTGTCACGCAAGTATGTGATCACACTGTCCACCCGCCCGCTGTGCTCAGCTGTCAGGAGAGCGGGCGGTGTCGGCAGTGTGATCATATACTCCCACCAGCAGCACAGGTGACCGGACGCGGAGTGAGTGTGTATGTGTATGTCATACTCACCTGTCTGCAGGGTCCGGGTGCCATGCCTGCTTCCAGCCCCTGTCCCGGTCCCGCCGCTCTGGCTGTGTGCAGTCTCCCCGGGGCAGGACCTTGCTTGCAGGACCTGGCGGTGGATCACCTGATGCAGTCACCTGACGCATCAGCTGATCGTAGTCTCGCCGGCTTTTTCGCGCCCAGCCGGCTATCAGCTGATCCTGCTGTCAGGGGACTTCATCAGCTGATTACCGGCCGCTCCTGCAGCGATGGGACAGGATCAGACTCCTGTCCAATCGATCGCTCCAGGAGCTGCCAGTAATCACCACAGCACATAAGTGAGTATGTATTTTATTTTTTTTTTTTGGCACTGATGCATCAGCTGATTGTATAATCGGCTTTTATACAATCAGCTGATGTGTGATGTGATTCAGGCACTTGATCCTGACACATCATCTGATCGCTTTGCCTTCCAGCAAACCGATCAGATGATATTGGATCCGGATTGGACGGCGCGGGACCCTAACCCAGGATTACTGCGGAGGGGGGTTTATTTCAATAAAGATGGAGTCACTAATTGTGTTGTGTTTTATTTCTAATAAAAATATTTTTCTGTGCGTTGTTTTTTTTTTATCATTACTAGAAATTCATGGTGGCCATGTCTAATATTGGCGTGACACCATGAATTTCGGGCTTAGGGCTAGCTGATAATATACAGCTAGCCCTAACTCCATTATTACCCGGCTAGCCACCCGGCATCAGGGCAGCTGGAAGAGTTGGATACAGCGCCAGAAGATGGCGCTTCTATGAAAGCGCCATTTTCTGGGGTGGTTGCGGACTGCAATTCGCAGTGGGGGTGCCCAGAAAGCTTGAGCACCCTTCACTGTGGATTCCATTCCCCAGCTGCCTAGTTGTACCCGGCTGGACACCAAAATTAGGCGAAGCCCACGTCATTTTTTTTTTAAAATTATTTCATGAAATTCATGAAATAATTAAAAAAAAAAAAAGGGCTTCTCTATATTTTTGGTTCCCAGCCGGGTACAAATAGGCAGCTGGGGGTTGGGGGCAGCCCGTACCTGCCTGCTGTACCCGGCTAGCATACAAAATATGGCGAAGCCCACGTCATTTTTTTTTTCTCTTTTTTGGCAAAAAACTGCATACAGTCCGGGATGGAGTATGCTGAGCCTTGTAGTTCTGCAGCTGCTGTCTGCTCTCCTGCATACACTAGTGAATGGAGGATGCTGAGCCTTGTAGTTCTGCAGCTGCTGGCTGTCCTTTCTAAGGGGGCGGTTTGTGCGGCGTCAGACAGCAGCCGTCCAATAGAAGCGGAGGGGCAAAGAGCAGCCGTATGAAAGTCACGCCCACCTCGTTTCCAGAGGACGCAGGGACGGTGTTGTTTGTCGGTCCCGGGGTGTCACACGTAGCGATGGAACGTCAGGAACGACGAACAACCAAATGAGCAACGATATTTGGAAAATGAACGACGTGTCACTTAAAAAGAAGAGATTTGGTGATTTGATAACAAAGTCACGGTAGATATATGTAAATTTGTCACAGGTTTGGCTGCAGATTTCAATTTGTGCTTTGCAAAAGAAAGATTAAATTGGTGATGAACATCTGCACTTCAGGTCACTTTATGCACATACGGATTTATGCTCGGAATCCAAGCAAATGGTTACACAGCACGTGGATAAGATTTGTGGTTTCTGAAATAAGGGGAAGAAAAGCAGCAGCATATTCACCAGTAGGCACACCCTTACGACGAGTACAACTTACAATTATTAGTGTAACTTGTGAGACCACCATGTTACTAAGCCTCTATGAGGTGCACAGATGATTTTGCCAACTATCCCATGAAAATTATAATGGACATATTTATCAATGCATGCTACTAATTAAAGGGAACCTGTCAGCAGGATTTCACCCCCACAAACTATTTATATGGCCATTATCTGATTCAAAACAAATCCAGAAATACCTTTACATGGCCACTTCACTCCTCCATTACTAAGAAATCAGCAATTCAATTGATATGAAAATTAATCCGAAGAGCTAATTGTACATATGAAGCCACTGTCACTCCAACTGAGTGACTGCAAGGAAAGGAGTCATAGTGAAGTAGGAGCAGTTGGGTCTGGGTGAAGAATATGGTTTTATTAACTCAAAAAGAGGCATTAGTTTGATAGGGACCCAACAAAAAGAGGACGCCTTACCAGCCATTTTTGTGTGCGAAGTAATTCAATTTTTGCATGTTTTTCATAGCAGTAATGCATGGCTATATTCCCTTATTCACTGTTCCACATATCTTGTCGCTATAGAGTGCAACTGTCTCTTTTTTGTTACTGGGTGAGGAATAGAGCTGGAGTGACAGAAGCTTCAGATCTATTATATTCCTTCAGCCTCATTTGCATATTAATTGAAGCGCTGATTTCTCAGAACGGACTGGTCACGTAAAGGTATTGTTTGACTTTTCTTTAAAAGCTCCGAATAGTTTGGAAGGTGAAATTCTGCTGGCAGATTCCCTGTAAAATAATTTAGTACTCCAAAGAAAAAAACACTAGATTCATTAGAATAGAGCCTTTTACTCTATAAAATACATATTTTTTTTTTTGCTTTAGAAAAGTGAATGCTGTAATTTATGGATGCAAATAACTTTTGATTGTGGCAATCAAATATAATTTTAATATGAATAAAACTTTTGTGCATTTAAGACGGCTCTCAGACGCTTTCTAGCACACTGTTTGCTAAAGGATGCAGGCTGCTCAGTGGTGAACACACAGTGGTATTTATATAGTAAAAGCAAAAACATCTCTATAAGCCAAACTGAACTAAAACAGCTTGCTCTATTAAATGAATAAATAAAATACAGATTGCAGGAAGCATAGTAACCTCCTTGACTTCTATGCTGGGCACATTAAAGGGAATCTATCACCAGGTTTTTGCTCCCCCATCTGAGAGCAGCATAATGTAGAGACAGAGACCCTGATTCCTGAGATGTGTCACTTACGGAGCGGTTTGCTATCATTCTGATAAAATCAATGTTTTCTCTGCTGCAGATCTAGCAGTTATACAGAGCTCATGAATATGATGGACTACCTGGCAGCAGGTCAAGTAGTCCTCTAATAATAATCTCCTGCTGATTAATCAGTGATGTTATCAAAACTACACTAAGCAGCCCAGTAAATGACAACGATGGAATCAGGATCTCTGCCCCTACATTATGCTGCTCTCAGATTAGGTGACATTTTTGTGTACTCACCATAAAATGTCTTCCTTGGAGCCTTTCATTGGGGGACACAGACAGTGGGTATTATGATTTCTCCAGGGAGGCGTGACACTAGATTGAAAAAGAGTTAGCTCCTCCTCCCACAGCATATAACCCCAGCTAGGCGGGAACTAGCTCAGTTTGGTGTAAAAGCAGTAGGAGAAGGACAACCAAAACCACAAGTGTGGGAGCTGTGTCCCCCAATGAAAGGCTCCAAGGAAGACATTTTACGGTGAGTACACAAAAATGTCCTTTCCTTTCTCGCCTTTTCATTGGGGGGCACAGACAGTGGGACATCCCAAAGCAGTCCCTGGGTGGGAACTTAACTATTAACAGTGTATAACATCAGACTAAGAGCTGACAAACGACTGCAACTGCAGTGAACATATATCAACACTGTCAAAAAACCGAGCAGTGGCCACTTATAAATGGGCCACTGCCGCCTGAAGGACTTGTCTTCCAAGAGCAGTATCCGCATAAGCATGCGTATGCACTCTGTAGAATTTTGTAAACGTGTGCACACTGGACCAGGTAGCAGCCTTGCAAAGTTGGGCCGCCGAAGCCTGATGGCGGATAGCCCAGGAAGCACCCACTGCTCGCGTAGAGTGGGCCCGCACAGATTGAGGGGGAACAACACCTCGTGCTTTGTATGCCTCACAGATGGCAGTCCTAATCCTATCGAGAAATCGTGGATTTAGAAGCCTGGTTGCCCTTTTTGTATCCTTCTGAGAGGACGAAGAGGGCATCAGACTTGCGCAACGGCGCTGTTCTGGAGATGTAGATCCGCAGAGCCGTGACGAGATCTAGAGTGTGAAGGGCATTTTCAAAGGAGTGGACCGGGGCCGGGCAGAATGACGGTAACACAATGTCCTCGTTTAAGTGGAAAGAAGATACGATCTTCGGAAGAAAGGCGGGGGAAGGCCGAAGAACCACCTTATCATGATGGAATATCAGGTAAGGTGAGCGACAGGAAAGAGCCGCTAGTTCGGACACTCGCCTGATAGAGGTAATGGCGACTAAAATGGCAACCTTCCAGGACAGCCGTTGAAGAGAGATTTCTCTCAGAGGTTCGAAGGGAGGAAGCTGAAGAGGTCCGAGAACTAGATTCTGATCCCAGGGATCTAAGGGGTGGCGATAAGGAGGGACCAAATGCGCTACCCCTTGAAGAAAGGTACGGACCTGAGGGCGAGAAGCCAGCTGCTTCTGGAAAAATATTGACAAGGCAGAAACTTGTCCTTTAAAGGGCACTGAGAGCAAGTCCCGAGTCCAGACCGTCTTGCAGAAAGGCAAGAACATTAGGGATTGAAAAGGTAAGGGGCGACCGAGTATGATGGTCACACCAGGAAAGATAGGTCTTCCAGGTCCTGTGATAGATACTGGCGGAGGAGGGCTTCCGAACATTAAGCATGGTATGGACTATCTTAGAAGAAAACCTGATTTGGCTAGAATCAAGGATTCAAGCGCCACGCCGTCAAATGCAGCTGTGCTGTATTCTGGTGGAATATTGGACCTTGGGACAGAAGATCCAGGCGGTCGGGAAGACGCCAGGGAGTGTCGCCGAGCAGTTGGAGAAGCTCTGGGTACCAGGCTCTCCTGGTGTAGTCCGGGGCCACGAGGATCACCGGGATTCCCTCCGCTTTGATTTTCTTGTTTACTCTCGGAATGAGAGGAAACGGAGGGAAGATGTAGGGTAGGCAAAACTGTGCCCACGGAAAAACTAGGGCGTCGGAGCCGATCGCTAGCGGATCTCTCGACCGGGATATGAAGGGACGTATTTTGGCGTTCATCCGAGACGCCATGAGGTCCACATCTGGGAGTCCCCAACGAAGAGTGATCTGATGGAACACTTCGTCGTGGAGGGACCATTCCCCTGCCGCTAGACCGTGCCTGCTGAGAAAGTCTGCGGCCCAGTTGTCTACCCCTGGAATATGGACAGCTGAAATAATGGGGATGTGCTTCTCTGCCCAAAGAAGAATCCTGGATACTTCCTTCATCGCTGCCTTGCTGCGAGTTCCTCCCTGACGGTTGATGTAAGCCACAGCCGTGGCATTGTCTGACTGAATCCGAATAGGGAGGCCCAATAGTAAGGGTTGAAAATTCTGAAGGGCCAAAAATATGGCTCTGATCTCCAGAACATTGATGTGCTGGGAGCGCTTGGAAGGAGACCAGCGTCCGTGAACAGTGTGGTGGAGAAACACCGCCCCCCAGCCTATCAGGCTGGCATCCGTCGTGACATCTTGCCAGTGGACCGGACGGAAGGATTTCCCTTGAGATAGGGATGAAGCTTGAGTCCACCAGACGAGGGAGATGAGCGCAGACCGAGATAGGCGGACTGACCGGTCTAGGGAAGCTGGATTCTTGTCCCAGAAGGATAAAAGATCCAGTTGTAGAGGGCGCAGATGGAATTGGGCAAAGGACACGGCTTCTATGACCGCCACCATCTTGCCTAACACACTCATTCCATTCCAAAGGGATGTGTGACGGAGAGAGCAGAGGGATTGGGCGGCCCAGATCAGGGAAGACCTCTTGTTTTCTGGAAGAAAAACCCGGGACTGAGCCGTGTCTATCAGCATACCTAAAAAGGTGATGCGCTGATGAGGAATGAGGGATGACTTGTTGACGTTGATAAGCTACCCTAGCCTTGACAGCGTGTCTAGGCAAATCTGCACGCTTTCTGAGCAAACTTGAAGAGAGCTCCCTTTGACAAGAAGGTCGTCCAAATAAGGAACGACCAGGATGCCTCTGGGGTGTAAAATGGACATGACGGCCGCCATGACCTTTGTGAAGACCCGAGGCGCAGTGGCCATCCCAAAGGGGAGGGCCCTGAATTGGAAATGACAGTGTTCTATGGCAAAACGAAGGAACCGTTGATGAGAGACACATATGGGAATGTGTAAATAAGCATCTTGAACGTCTATGGAAGCTAGGAATTCTCCAGGTTCCATGGCGGCTAGCACTGCTCTCAATGATTCCATTCGGAAAGTTCGAATCCGTACGAATTTGTTCAGCCGTTTGAGGTCCAAGATAGGGCGGACAGAGCCATCTTTTTTGGGAACGACAAAAAGGTTTGCTTTCTGTAAAGAGGCTATGGCCTGAAATAACGCCTGGCTTTGCGTTTTGGACTTTGGAAGATGAGAACGCAGAAACCTGTTTGCCGGCAGGGAATGGAAAGCGATCTTGTAACCTGAGGTGACGATTTCTCGAACCCAAGCATCGTGAGTGTGGTCTAGGTAGATATCCCGAAAAAGCATAAGCCGCCCTCCAACAGGAGTCGGCTCTGAGGGATACCTGGCGTCATGCTGAGGGGGCCTGTACAGAGCGAGGTCCTTTGGGTTTAGGTTGCTTGGAGTGGGAACGCCAGGAAGAGCCCCTTGAGGGACCGGATCCTCGATCTGAGCGTTGGGATGATCCTTGGGCTGATGGTTTTTGGGGGGCAGGCCGAAAGGACTGCCTGCGCCAAGGAGATTTTTAAAAATTCCTGGATACAGGCCGCTTTTGAGGTAGAATGTACTTTTACCACCCGTCGTCTCAGAGGTGAGTTTGTCCAAGGATTCTCCAAACAGACGCAGGCCATGGAAGGGGAGTGTGGACAGGGATTTCTTGGAGGCACTGTCCACATTCCATATTTTTAGCTAAAGGACTCTGTGGGCAAAGACAGCATTGGCCGCCGTTAGGGCTGACAAACTAGCTGCATCTAGGGAGCCGTGAAAAAAATAATTAGAGGCTAGAGAGAAAAAAATCAAGGATCTCAAAAGCCGCCGGGGGGAACATTACAAGCGCGAAGCATCCTGCGTAGGTTCTTGCTCCACACACCCATAGCTCTCGCGACCCATGTTAAGGCAAACAGGGGGCGAAGAGAGGAGCCCGAAGCCTGGAAAATAGATTTGACCGCAGCATCAACTGCGCGGTCGGACAAGTCCTTGAGAGACGCGTTGTCTGAAACAGACATGACCGTGTGTTTAGCCAGTCTGGATACTGGCGGATCCACAATGGGTGGTACTGACCAGGCCTAGCCATTTCAGAGGGAAAGGGATAAGCGAAAGAAGAGAAGGGTTTTTTATTAAACCTTCTATCAGGGTGATCCCACCGTTTAGATATAATTTGCCAAAAAAACGGATCCTGGGCAAAGGACTTAGGAGGCTTCTTGGGCCGCTTGATTGCCGACTGAGACGTCGGGTCAGGAGGCTGATCAGAGATCGACAGAGAGTGATTGACAGACGAAATTAGTGTGTCTTCTATATGCCTAGACTCAGAAAGGACATCTGAATCAGAGTCAGAGTCTTGAGAATCGTGATTACTAAAAGTCACGGAACTTCGGTCAGACTGACTATCGTCCGAGTCGGATGAGGCGTAGAGGTCGCAATGGCGCCCTTTGGAAACAGCCTTTCTACGTCCTGGGGAAGAGGGACCAGACGAAGCAGGCAGGCTCCTCTGAGGGAGCTGGGCCGGGGGAAGGCTATGGGAGCCTGAGGACGGCTGGGATATCTGAGCGGCAAGGTCATCTAACCTTTTAGACATTAGAAGAGCCCATGCAGGCATTACGTCATCAGACGGGGGTGCTGCCTGGCCAGTGGCCGGAGCAGAATCCAAAGACTGCACGGCATCCTGGTCCGGCAACGGGGTCTGTTGTGCCACGGTAGTAGGGGCATCACAGCCCTGGCATAGTGGATAGCTTCGGCCATTAGAAAACGAGCGCCCACAGGTGGTACAGGCATAGTACAGGCCCGTAGAGGACGTCTGGGAAGGTTTATCACCCTTGCGGTTACGCATGTCAGCAATAGAGTCCTACAGCCCTATAGGGATAGAGTTATATGAGTTAGGAGCCACTAGCAGTATTATAAAGTGACTGCTATGCACAGCCGTATATACCGATAGCAAATGGCATATACTGTCAAACAGTCGGCATATACCTGCAGGCAGAGCCAGTATATTCCGCTAATAGCTGATATACACCGCTAACCAGCAGGCACACACTGCTAGAGAGACAGCGATATACCGCTAAGCAGAGCGGTATATAGTGCTGCAGAAGTGCAGAGCCAAGGAGGCGATCTCACCCGTGTCTGCTCCCCACGTGGAAAATGGCGTCCAGCGTTCCTGGCAGCATGGAGGAGTGAGACGGCCCCCGGAGGCTGATTGCTTCCAGGGCTGGGACTAACGTGACGGCCAATCAGAGGAGAGCCGCTGCGACTGAGGGAGCGGCTCCCATGGCAGTGAGAGGGGGCGCTGCTAGAATGCAGGCCGACGCCGGGGGCTAAATTAATGAGGCTCCCCGAGATAACGGCCTGCATCGCCCCACCGGCGCCTTTTCAGGCGGCGGTTTGGATACAGGGGACAGATGACTCGTTGTCTCCTTACCTGCTCCTGCCTCTGTCTGAAGACGCGTCGGTCCGGTGATGTGGGGATCTCGGGGACGCATCTTCGGCTCAAGGCTGAAGCAGGTCCTCGGCTCTGCTTAGCCCTCTGGAGCTACCTTGGTGTGAGGTGCTTCCAGGGAGCCTGAAGGGGTACGCAGACCCGACCACTTGGGTGCGAGGGAAGACTGACGGCTTGTGCACGCCAGGTTTCCTCTGCCCGTACGCGGGGGGGAACGAGGGTGGCAAGGCACCCCGGTATTGCCCCATAATCAAAAATAGAAAGATTAAGAAAGAAACAAAAATAAAACAAAATAAGCTGGCCTAAGGCACCTAGTAGAGTTCAGGCCAGACATGTCAGCCTCCCTGCTGACACTAGAAAAAACTGAGCTAGTTTCCTGCCTAGCTAGGGTATATGCTGTGGGGAAAGGAGCTAACACTTTTTCAAATCTAGCGTCACGCCTCCCTGGAGACATCATAATACTCACTGTGTCCCCCAATGAAAAGGCGAGAAAGGAACCTGCTGACAGATTCCCTTTAATGGGACACCTAGTATCACACCTTCTCTACAATGCATTCTGACTACTACATACACTTCTGTAGCATGGAGCCATATTACACAGATACCAGTGAGATCCCAAGTTCTGATCATGGAAACACTGCTATTTTGAGCAGTATATCTGCAGCCTTTAATAGTTCAAGCAAAGTGGATAGGATTTCATGAAAACCCACTGTGTGTTTGTAGAACTGTGTGGAGCCTGAAAAACGCATGTAAAAATGAAAGTGTTTTTAAGTGCAGAATCCCATGGTGCCTACATTAAAACAGCATACACTGTGTGACATCTGCACCATGAAAGCCTTAAAAAAAAAAAAAAAAGTATCAGGAAAAACTGAAAAAAAAACCCAAAAAACAATCATTTCAATCTTTTCATTGTTTTGTGCAAACACCCACTGAAAAATGCAGTGTAAAATGTCTTTGCACATGGGAGAATGGTCTAAGCCCTAACAGCACGATAAGGCCCTGTGCACACTAGAAAAAGGATTTTTCTCAAGAATTTTTTTTGAGTCTGAAAGATTACCACACTTGGGTTCAAAAAACACACCAATAACGCACTGAAAAACGCATGCGTTTTTACCGCGGGTTGGTCCCTGCGGTTTTTTACCATTATCTATGGCAAAAAATGCAGGTACCTGCAGAAAAGAAGTGACATGCACATTCTTTTTGTCAAGAAATTCTGCAGAAAATGTTCTTGAGAAAAAAAACGCAGTGTGCGCACAGCTATTTTTATTTCCATAGGTGTTGCTGGGGAATTTCTGCAGAAAGGTTACAACCATTTTCTCAAGAAATTTCTGCAGCAAAAACGCAAAAAAACGTGGCTAAAAACGCAGTGTGCGCACAGGGCGTAAAGGATGGAAATGATGCCGCTTTTCTGTGCCAGTTTGCTCAGGGAAAAGCTCTAGTGAAATATTGGTAAGTTGAGTACACTTTTAGACAAATTGCTACTGCGATTTTGGCAGAATTGCGGCGGAAAGTATCAACAGCAAATTTTAATGGACCTATCCATACACTGCTAACTTTTTCCATTACATCCAGAAAAAAAAACTAAATATGAGGAAAAACTAAAATAAAAAAACAGTACAGACCAAACGTTTGGACACACCTTCTCATTCAAAGAGTTTTCTTTATTTTCAGGACGCTGAAAACTGTAGATTCACATTGAAGGCATCACGACTATGAATTGACACATGTGGAATAAAATACTTAACAAAAAAGTGTGAAACAACTGAAAATATGTCTTATATTCTAGGTTCTTCAAAGTAGCCACCTTTTGCTTGGATTACTGCTTTGCACACTCTTGGCATTCTCTTGATGGTCTTCAAGAGGTAGTCATCGGAAATTGTCTTCCAACAGTCTTGAAGGAGTTCTCAGAGATGCTTAGCACTTGTTGGCCCTTTTGCCTTCACTCTGCGGTCCAGCTCACCCCAAACCATCTCGATTGGGTTCAGGTCTGGTTACTGTGGAGGCCAGGTCATCTGGCGTAGCACCCCATCACTCTCCTTCTTAAGCTGGTGTCACACACAGCGACAACGACGTCGCTGCTAGTACGTCACCATTTTCTGTGATGTTGCAGCGACGTCCCGTCGCTGTCGCTGTGTGTGACATCCAGCAACGACCTGGCCCCTGCTGTGAGGTCGCCGGTCGTTGCTGAATGTGCAGCTTCATTTTTTGGTCGTCACTCTCCCGCTGTGACACACACATCGCTGTGTGTGACAGCGAGAGAGCGACGAAATGAAGCGAGCAGGGAGCAGGAGCCGGCGTCTGGCAGGTGCGGTAAGCTGTAACCAGCGTAAACATCGGGTAACCAAGGGAAGACCTTTCCCTGGTTACCCGATATTTACCTTCGTTACCAGCCTCCGCTCTTGCTGCCAGTGCCGGCTCCTGCTCTGTGCACATGTGGCTGCAGTACACATCGGGTAATTAACCCGATGTATACTGTAGCAAGGAGAGCAAGGAGCCAGCGCTATGCAGTGTGCGCGGCTCCCTGCTCTCTGCACTATGACATGTAGCTGCAGTACACATCGGGTTAATTAACCCGATGTGTACTGTACCTAGGAGAGCAAGGAGCCAGCGCTAAGCGCGGCTCCCTGCTCTCTGCACATGTAGCGACGTTATGATCGCTGCTGCGTCGCTGTGTTTGACAGCTAAGCAGCGATCATAACAGCGACTTACAAGGTCGCTGTTACGTCACAGAAAATGGTGACGTAACAGCGACGTCGTTGTCGCTGTCGCTTAGTGTGAACCCAGCTTTAGTCAAATAGCTCTTACACAGCCTGGAGGTGTGTTTGGGGTCATTGTCCTGTTGAAAAATAAGGATGGTCCAACTAAACGAAAACCAGATGGAATAGCATGCCGCTGCAAGATGCTGTGGTAGGCATGCTGGTTCAGTATGCCTTCAATTTTGAATAAATCCCCAACAGTGTCACCAGCAAAGCACTCCCACACCATCACACCTCCTCCTCCATGCTTCACGGTGGGAACTAGCCATGTAGAGTCCATCCGTTCACCTTTTTCTGCGTCGCACAAAGACACGGTGGCTGGATTCAAAGATCTCAAATTTGGAGAGCAGGGAGCCAGCGCTAAGCGGTGTGCGCTGCTCCCTGCTCTGTGCACATTTAGCTGCAGCACACATTGGGTAATTAACCCGATGTGTGCTGTAACTAGGAGAGCAGGGAGCCAGCGCTCAGTGTGCGCTGCTCCCTGCTCTCTGCACGTGTAGCTGCGTGCGCTGGTAACCAAGGTAAATATCGGGTTGGTTACCCGATATTAACCTTAGTTACCAAGCGCAGCATCTTCCACGCGGCGCTGGGGGCTGGTCACTGGTTGCTGGTGAGCTCACCAGCAACTCGTGTAGCGACGCTCCAGCGATCCCTGCCAGGTCAGGTTGCTGGTGGGATCGCTGGAGCGTCGCAGTGTGACATCTCACCAGCAACCTCCTAGCAACCTACCAGCGATCCCTATCGTTGTTGGGATCGCTGGTAAGTTGTTTAGTGTGACTGGACCTTAAGGGTTTAGGACTTATAGCTCTTTAATTTATCTCTCTTTTTCAAGGACCAAAAGTAATTGGACAATTATCTCAAAATGGGCTGCACGGGCTATTCCTTGTTGACCCATGATCAATGAAAGCACTACATTATGCAAAATAAAAAAAAATGAAGAGAGTTTAGTTTACTGTTATGTTTGGGAACTCAAAAAAACCTAGACGTCCACAGAAGACAACAGTGGTGGAAGATTGCAGAATCCTTTCTGTAGTGAAGAAGAATCCCTTCACAACATCCACCCAAGTGAGGAACAACTCTCCAGGAAGTGGGTGTTTCAGTATTTAAGTCTACCATAAAGAGAAGACTTCATGAGAGCAAAACAGAGGGATCACCACAAGGTGCATACCATTAACCCCTTAATGACGGAGCTAATTTTCACCTTAATGACCAGACCAAATTTTGCAATTCTGACCAGTGTCCCTTCATGAGGTTATAACTCTGGAACGCTTCAACGGATCCTGGTGATTTTGAGATTGTTTTTTCGTCACATATTGGACTTCATGTTAGTACCAAATTTAGGACAATATTTTTTGCGTTTATGAAAAAAATTGAATTTTGGCAAAAATTTTGAAAATTTAGCAATTTTCAACTTTTGAATTTTTATACCGTTAAACCAGAGATTTCTGTGACACAAAATAGTTAATAAATAACATTTCCCACTTATCTACTTTACATAAGCACAATTTTGGAAACAAAATTTTTTTTTGTTAGGAAGTTAGAAGAGTTCAAAGTTTATCAGCGATTTCTCATTTTTACATCAAAATTTACAAAACCATTTTTTTAGGGACCACATCATATTTGAAGTGACTTCGATAGGCCTAGATGACAGAAAATACCCAAAAGTGACACCATTCTAAAAACTGCACCCCCCAAAGTACTCAAAATCACATTCAAGAAGTTTATTAACCCTTCAGGTGCTTCACATGAACAAAAGCAATGTGGAATGAAAAAAAGCAAAAATTAAATTTTACCTAAAAATGTTGCTCTAACCCAAATTTATTCACTTTTAGAAGAAATAACACAACAAAATGGACCACAAAACTTGTTCCCCACTTTGTTATGAACGCACTGATACTCCACATGTGGTCAGAAACCTCTGTTTGGACAAATGGGAGGGCTCGGAACAGAAGGAGCAATATTTGAATTTTGGAAAGCAAATTTGGCTGAAATAGATTGCGGGCACCATGTTGCATTTACAGGTCCGCTAAGGTACCTAAACAGAAGAAACCCCTCACAAGTGATGCCATTTAAGAAACTAGACCCCTCAAGGCTTCTATCTAGGGGTATAGTGAGCATTTTGGATCCACAGGTACTTCACAGATTTTGTTAACGTTACGTTGTCATATTGAAAAGTTTAATAATTTTCTCAAAAATGTTGCTTTAGCATCAATTTTCTCACTTTTACAAGAGGTAAATCCAAAAATTTGACCTCAATGTTTGTTACCCACTTTTTTATGAGCGCGATGATATCTCACATGTGGTCTGCAAACCTTTGTTTGGACAAATGGGAGGGCTTGGAACGGAAGGAACAATATTTGAATTTTGGAAAGGAAATTTGGCTGAAAAAGATTGCGGGCACCATATCGCATTTGGAGGTCCCCTAAGGTACCTAAACAGCAGAAACCCCGCACAAGTGACCCCATTTTGGAAACTAGGCCCCTCAAGGAATTTATCTAAATGTTTGGTGAGTACCCTGAACCCCCAGGTGCTTCACAGAATTTTATAACGTTGAGCCATGAAAATAAAAAATAAAATTTTACCACAAAATTGTTATTTCAACCAGGTAGCTTTTTTTTCACAAGGGTAACAGGAAAAAAATCACCATGAAATTTATTGTGCAATTTCTCCTGAGTTTGGCGATACCTTATATGTGGTGGAAATCAACTGCTTGGGCGCATGACAGGGCTCGGAAGGGAATGAGCGCCATTTGACTGCAAAATTGGCTGGAATCAATAGCGGACGCCATGTTGCATTAGGAGAGCCCCTGAGGTGTCTATACAGTGAAGCTCCTTAACATGTGGCCCCATTTTGGAAAATAGACCCCTGAAGGAATTTATCTAGATGTTTGGTGAGTACCCTGAACCCTCAGGTGCTTCACAGAAGTTTATAATGTTGAGCTGTGAAAATAATAAAATACATTTTTACCACAAAATTGTTACTTCAACCAGGTAGCTTCTATTTTTTACAAGTGTAAAAGGAAAAAATTCAGCATAAGATTTATTGTGCAATTTCTCCTGAGTATGCTGATACCTTATGTGTGGTGGAAATCAACTGTTTGGGTGCACAGCAGGGCTCGGAAGGGAAGGAGCGCCATTTGACTGCACAATTGGCTGGAATCATTAGCGGACGCTATGTCGCATTTGGAAAGCCCCTAAGGTGCCTAAACAGTGGAGGTCCCCCACAAGTGACCCCATTCTGGAAACAAGACACCTCAAGGCTTTTATCTAGGTGTATATTGAGCAGTTTGAATCCAAGAGTACTTCACAGAATTTGATAAGCTTAGGTTGCCATATTGAAAATTTTCATTTTTTTCACAGAAATGTTGCTTTAGCATCATATTTCTTACTTTTTCAAGAGGCAACAACAAACCGTGGACCCCACAGGTTGTTATCCAATGTCTTAAGAGCACAGGGATACCCCACATGTGGCCAAAAACCTCTGTTTGGATAAATGGGAGGGCTTGGAATGGAAGGAGCACCATTTGAATCCTGGAAAAGTTGAAATAAATTGCGGGCACCATGTCACATTAGCAGGGCCCCTTGGGTACCTATACAGCAGAAACCCCCCACAAGTGACCCCATATTGGAAACTGGATTTTATTCAGGAGTATAGTAAGCATTTTGAATCCACAGGTACTTCACAAAAATGTTGCTGTAGCAACAATATTCTCACTGTTAGGCTATGTGGCCATGATCCAGCGACACGGCGTCTAGTACACAGTGTCAGCCTTCCTGCAGAGATGTGAGTGTTGTCCACGGGAGAACGCAGCTGCCCATGCCCACGATTTGGGTTCAGGCTGCTGTGGAGCTCTATGCTACCTGCAGAGAACACTCTTGTCTCCGCAGCATAAATTGACATGCTGAGGCTCGGGAAGCTGCACCACAGGTCAGTGTATGCTGCGGAGAAAAGAAGCACATTGGGCATAGGATTTCTAAAAATTCTTCCACTGTGCTTCTACTGCACAACGCAGCGTTATGGACGCAGGGAAAACACTCTGCGCCCAAAACTCTGCAAACCCTGATCGTGGGCACACAGCCTAAAATGCTACAATGGATGAATGGATAGATGTCAAACATATATAACGTCCCACCCCCCTGCATATTCTAAGCTGGCGCCCTTTAGTGCCTTTCATGTGGCACTAAAGGGTGCCTAGCCTTGTATTTAGCCCCCCAAAAAATTAATAATTAAAATAAACGACGTGGGGTCCCCCCTATTTTTGATAGCCAGCTAGGGTAAAGCAGACAGCTGTAGCCTGCAAACCACAGCTGACAGCTTCACCTTGGCTGGTGATCAATTTGGAGGGCTCCCCAGGCATTTTTTTAAAAAAAAAAAAAAAAAAAAAACAAACGTGGGGTCCCCCCCCAAATTAGATCACCAGCCAAGGTGAAGCGGACAGCTGGGGTCTGGTATTCTCAGGGTGGGAAGAGCCATGGTTATTGGACTCTTCCCAGCCTAAAAATATCAGGCCGCAGCCGTCCCAGAAGTGGCGCATCCATTAGATGCGCCAATCCTGGCGCTTCGCTCCAGCTCATCCCGCGCCCTGGTGCGGTGGCAAACGGGGTAATATACGGGGTTGATACCAGCTGTAATGTCACCTGGCATCAAGTCCTGGGGTTAGTGATGTCACGGCATCTAAACAGATACCCGACATCACTAACCCAGTCAGTAATAGAAAAAAATTAAACACAAAAAAAAAAAAAATTATTTGAAAAAAAAACTCCCCGAAACATTCCTTTTTCACCAATTTATTGAAAATAAATAAATTTCGGTCGCTGTAATCCATTTTGGAGGTCCCTCGGCGACTCTGGACCTTCTAGAATATGGGGGGCACGTTCAGGGAACGTATCCCCCATTTTCTGGAAGAGCAAGCTCTCCATGAGCAGTGTGGGTGCAGTAATCTGAGAATACTGCACTCACACTGCCCCGGTCCAACCTAGGGCAGAGTGACCTGCAGTAACCTCATTCCAGAATATGAGGGGCACGCTCACAGAACGTACCCCCCATATTCTAGAACAGCAGGCTCTCCATGTGAGGAGTGTGGCTGCAGATTACTGCACTCACTCTCCCCCGGTCCACAGCGCAGCAACAAGGTCAGCGTCCCTGCTTACAAGGATCCAGCTGACAGCCGCTGTCTGCGCATGCGCCGCCAGCTTTCTAGTAGGCGGAGTGATCGCGGGGACGGAGCAGCAGCCAGGTAACGGGGCTGACCGGGGCTGACCGGGGGCTGACCGAGGGCTGACTGGCGGCTGACCGTGGGACCTGGGGACGACTTTTCTGCCGCATGTGACGTGTCACATGCGGCAGAAAGAGCAGGATGAATGCGGCCGCGCGCTGTGCGCCGCAATCTTGCATGCTCCGGAGGGGGGGGGAGGGGGAGCGCTCCAGAGAACCGGAGGGGGCTCCGGTGGACCAGAGGGCTCCGGTGTACCGGAGAAGGGGTCAGGGGGAGGACATTTCCCTGCGATCTGAAATGTTTGATCATTTCAGATCGCAGGGAAATGAATGCAGAGCCGGCGCCGGCGGCAGTTTTCTGTGCGCTTCAGCGCCATTTTGACTGCTCCGGAGGGGGGTAGGGGTGGTGGGGGGACTCTCCGGTACCGGGGACCTTGGGGGCACTAGAGGATTATATTTCTTTATCATCTGACATGTTTGATCATGTCAGATGAGAAACATTATTTGCCTTTTTTTTTTTTTTTATGTGTACGTCGGTATACGGTGTATACCGGCGATCACATTATCGGGGTCCAAAAAAAACACCCCGATTCATAATCTGGGGACCTCCGGTAGCTGAAACCCCCGAGATTTTTCGTCACTGGGGGGCGCTACAAGCTTTTTCCGGCCTGACGTCTCAAGACGTCGGAACAGAATAAGTACCCTGTTTTTCCGACGTCTTGAGACGTTAGGCCGTCGCTATGGGGTTAATCAGCCTTAAAAATAGAAAAGCAAGATTAGACTTTACCAAAACCATCTAAGGCTAGGTTCACATTTCCGTTTTGCATCAGTCAAATGCGTTGCTTGACGCTTGTGACTGATGCATTGTACAACGGGTGACAAGAATTGAAATTCATTGTCACAAGAAAGCGGATTCCGTTGTAAAACGAGTGATCGTTCACAATAGCCAGCCGACGGCTTTTGAGAGCGATCAGCTGATCTCCCGGCTGCCAGCTTTTGAGAGCGACTGATCGCTCTCAAAATGCGGCGGCTGGGAGATCAGCCGATCGCTCACAGAAGGCGGCTGCCAGGCGATCAGCTGATCGTTCGGACGCCGAGAGAGCATGCGCAGCGAAATCAAAAGGATTCAACTGCTCAAACGTTACAAGCTGTGTTCCTGCTGCCCGACGGTCAGTCGTTCCATGACTGATCAGTCGGGCAGCGGATGCAACGCAAGGGCATCCGTCACAATCCGCCGCTCATACAAGTCTATGGGAAACAACGGAATCTGCCAAACGGATTGCGTTGTTTATCAGAGCGGCGGATTGTGACTGATAATAAACAACGGAAAAGTGAACCTAGCCTAAGGAAGCCGTCCAGTTCTGGAAAAGCATTGTATGGACAGATGAAACTAAGATCAACCTGTACCAGAATAGTGGGAAGAAAAAAAGTATGGAAGGCTTGGACTGACTCATGATCCAAAGCACAAAACATCCACTATAAAACATGGTGGAGGAAGAGTGAGGCCAGGCATCTATGGCTTTCAATGGCACTGGGTCACTAGTGTTTATTGATGATGTGACTGAAAACAGAAGCAGCTGGATGAATTCTGAAGTGTACAGGGCTTTACTTTCTGCTCAGATTCAACCATTTGCCGCAAGGTTGATTGGACGACGCTTCACAGGACAGATGGACAATGACCTAAAATATACTGAAAAAGCAATCCAGGAGATATTTTTAAGTCACAGAAGTGGAATATTCTGCAGTGTCAGAGTCAATCACCAGATCTCAGCCCCATTGAGCATGAATTTCATATACTTAAGAGAAAGCCTAAGACCCATAAACAAGCAACAAGTCAACTGCAGTAAAGGCCTAAAAAAGCGTCACAAAGACTTCCAAACTTCAGGCAGTCTTTGCCTACAAAGGATTCTCTCAACAAAGTATTGAAAATGGAAAATGTTATTTATGGTAATGTTAAATTTGTCCAATTACTTTTGTACCCTTGAAATGAGGAGGATTTGTAGAAGAATGGTTGTATTTCCTAATCAGTTCTCACAAATATTTTTGTTCGATCCCCCTAATTAAACCTGAAAGTCTACACTTCAATTGCATCTCATATAATAAGTATATCTATATCTATCTCTCTCTCATATATATATATATATATATATATATATATATATATATATATATATATATATATATATATATATATATATATATATATATATATATATATATATATATATATATATATATATATATATATATACACACACACACACACACACACACATATACTGTACACACACGTACATGTTGCAGTAATTATCTTCTTACAGTGCATCCAGATACAATCATGGGTAGCATTGTTAACATTAATAGGTGGTAATATTTAAGATTATTTAGAGAATTACATCAAATATTTATATATAAAAAGTACGTAGGAACATGAAGCGAAAAAGCGAGCAATGAAAGAAGCCCAGCGGTACAGCGAGCTGCTTGAGGTTTTCCCGATTTAGATTTTACTATATATGGCTCATTATGTTTCCCAATTACTAAATAAAGCTAAATATGTTACAAAGGAAGAATTAAACAAATGTATACATCGCCGACTGCAGGACCAGTCCGGCAAAGGATTAGAAGTCAATAGGAAACTGCATTTGTTACAAAACTGCAGATTTCATTTTTACTTGTATAAGGAACTTGTACTGATTTGGAAATAAAGGAACAACGCACGTCCGGTCTATTTGAGGTTTCTATTTTTTGTATGAATGCATGAGATTTTTCACACAGTGCCCGAGAATAGAGATTTAGGTTAAGAAAAAACAAGACTTCCCAATTGAATTGCCTTGTGCTCCAGAACCACCTTCCCAGTGGTCCCAGCTAGTGATGATATCCTGACTGTCATTTAAAAGACCACTGCTGTCAGTCACTGGTTGCAACAGTCAAATGCTGTGCATGTAGATGCCAGAGATATTGGTCACATAAGGATGTTTTCCCACGAACGATGCTCATTTTAAGTCAATGATCTTA
The DNA here is from genome assembly GCF_048569485.1 of Anomaloglossus baeobatrachus. NCBI lineage: Eukaryota > Metazoa > Chordata > Amphibia > Anura > Aromobatidae > Anomaloglossus > Anomaloglossus baeobatrachus. Next base: position 392,141,746 of record NC_134355.1, read on the forward strand.
TAATAATAATAATAATAATAATAATAATAATAATAATAATAAAGTTTCACAATTGAATGAGTTTTAAAAAAATATCCCTGTGCTGAGATAATCTTATATATGTGCCCCTGCTATGTACTGTGTAATGACTGTATCTGACCATACAGGGACATGGTCTGATCATACCACATCTCCTGGGCCAGGGGAGGAAGAAAAAAAAAAAGAATGGGATCGCAAATAATACTTTCTTTTGAGGGTAAAACATTTTTTTAAAAACAGGCAGGGAAATGTTTTACCTCACAGAAAGAATCAGCTATGATCCCATGCTTTAATGTCTGCATACTTTTTTACATCCTCCCCGGCCCAGGAGCTTGGTATGATAAGACCATGTCCCTGTACGGTCAAACACAGCCATTACACAGAACATAGCAGGGGCACATATATATGATAATCTCAGCACAGGAACTGATGTCTGATGTGTGCTGATGTAAAGTAGACATGAGGGTAATGTTATTCATTAATTATGTTGTGTGACAAAACTCTGGTTTAAAAAGGTGTAAAAATTCAAAATTTTAAAATTGCTAAATTTCCAAAGTTATTATTGGTTATTAGACTGGTCCAATTTCTAAAACTTGGACTGGTCAAAAAGATCAAAATTAAAATCATTAAAGGAGTTGTCCGACATTAGCTTACCAAACATTTTTGAGTTGATCTGTGCTGTAATGTCATATAAATCACCCCTACATTGTTATTTTTTGTTTTCTAACTTTTGTTCCTCTTGAATTATGACTTTATTCTCTGCAGCTCCTTGTTTACATTCAGCTCCAGCAAACCGACCACTTCCTGTGCAAAACCTCCCAGTCACAGCTGGCACCGCCCGGCCTCAGTGTCCAGCCTCACCTCAGTGTCCAGCCCCACCTCAGTGTCCAGCCTCGACCCCTGCACACACAATACCTGTCAGTATTCAGCCTCAGCACCTGACCTGTTATCACTCTAGCAATGGAGATAACAGCCCCACATCGGGCTCTGCAACACACACACACACACACACACACACACACACACACAGCGCTCTGTACCGACCCCCCCCCATCGTTCTGTACCGGCCCCTACCCCCATAGGGAACACATGTGGGCTACAGTCACATGACCGTTTCGTTTTTGCGGTCCACAAAAAAAGGTCCGTTTTTTTCACGGATGCATCCGTGTCATCCGTGTGCTTTCTTTGCAAAAACAAGATCTGCTTTTGCAGCAAGAAAGATAAATAGATGAGTAGATATAGAGATGAATAGATAGATATAGAGACAGAGAGATAAAGAGATGGATGAATGAATGGATGAATGAATGAACAGAGGGATCTATAGATATAGAGACAGAGAGATAGACGGATGAATGAATGGGATAGATAGATAAATAGATGAGAAAGACCTATATAATGTCCTAACCCCCTGCATATTCTAAACTGGCATCCTTTAGTGACTTTCATGTGGCACTAAAGGGTGCTTTGCCTTGTATTTAGCCAAAAAATAATTAAAAAAAAACGATGTGGGGTCCCCCCCATCTTTTGTAGCCAGCTAGGGTAAAGCAGACGGCTGCAGACTACAAACCACAGCTGGCAGCTTCACCTTGGCTGGTAATCCAAAACAGAGGGCACCCCACGCTGTTATTTTAAATTATATAAATAATTTAAAACAAAAAACGTGGGGATCCAAATTGGATCACCAGCCAAAGGTAAAGCGGACAGCTGTGGTCTGGTATTCTCAGACTAGGGAGGTCCACTGTTATTGGACACTCCCCAGCCTAAAAATAGCAGGCTACAGGCGCTACAGAAGTGGCGCATCCATTAGATCTGCCAATCCTGGCACTTCGCCCCAACTCATCCCATTGCCCTGGTGCGGTGGCAAACGGGGTAATATACGGGGTTGATGCCAGATGTGTAATGTCACCTGGCATCAAGCCCAGCAGTTGGTGATGTCACGCGTCTATCAGATATCCGACATCACCAACCCAGTCAAGAATTAAAAAAAAAAAGACAAAAAAAGTTTTATTTGAAAAAAACACTCCCCAAAACATTCCCTCTTTCACCAATTTATTGAAAAGAACAATAAAATCAGGTCCGGCGTAATCACATGACCACTCTGAGCCGGGGAAGAGGGGCTGACAACAGGGGAGGTAAGTGGTCACTATCTACTTACCTGCCCCAATGTAGCCCAATAGGGTAATAAAAAAAAAGTCAAAATAAGCCGGATAACCCCTTTAAGGAGTTAAAGGCCATGTAGTATTTTTCATCTCAGTATCACAATATCACCCATACTAATGATCCTGCCAGCAGTGAGCCCAATCACCTCACTAAGGGGTACTTCTCACATAGCGAGATCGCTGCTGAGTCATAAGTTTTGTGACGTACCAGTGACCTCATCAGCGATCTTGCGGTGTGTGACACTAAGCAGCGACCTGGCCACTGCTGTGAAATCGCTGATCGCTACACACTGTTCTGGTTCATTTTTTGCTCGTTGGTCTCCCACTGTGCAGCACACATCGGCATGTTTGATGGCAGGAGACCAACGAGCACCGACTCTGTGTAAGCAGCGTACGCTGTTAACCAGGGTAAATATTGGGTAACTAAGAAAAGCGCTTTGCTTAGTGACCCGATGTGTACCATGGCTACATGTGCAGGGAGCCAGCTTCAAGCGGTGTACGCTGTTAACCAAGGTAAATATCGGGTAACTAAGCAAAGCGCTTTGCTTAGTTACCCGATATTTACCCTGGCTATGTGTGCAGGGAGCCAGCGCTAAGCGGTGTACGCTGGTAACCAAGGTAAATATCGGGTAACCAAGCAAAGCGCTTTGCTTAGTTACCCGATATTTACCCTGGTTACCAAGCTGGTGGCTGGTGAGATTTGACTGTTTGACAGCTCACCAGCGACCATGTTGCGACACACCAGCGATCCTGACCAAGTCATATCGTGGTCGGAATCTCTGGTACGTCGTTTAGTGAGACGGCACCCCAGGTCCAATACAAACAAGATAAAGCCATCTCTGCTGATATGGTTAGGGGGATAAGAAATGTACTACACTCATAGACTGACAGTGTAAATACATAGTATGGCAGATATGAAGTTCAGAATTTGCTATGAATATCACAGTATGGCAAGCATTGGCCCATCCTTTCTCACTAGCCAAATAAAAGGGTTGTGCATCCCTGACACTTGTTTTAAGTTGCAGATGTTAAAAGGCACATGTGCACAAGTGGCGTTTTTCTTTGTTGTTTTTTGTGTGTGTGTTTCTTCATTCATTTTTTTTCTTGCTTATTTTAATCAATATAGGCAAGGAAAAAGCATCCCAGCAAATTCTGAGAATCCTGACTTGCTGTGCACACGCTACTTCCTGTTTCTTGCAGACTGTGTTACTGAAAAAAGAAGCCGCCTGTCAATTGTTTGTGGGTTTTTTTCTGCATTTCTACAATCCACTGCAATGCTTTATCACTACAGTGGATTATATCGTAGCACTTTGCCTCACACACTGTGCATACAGCATGGTGTATGAGGCTCTCCGCAGCTCAGTAACCTGGGGTGATCATGCTCACGACCCAGGGTTACCATGGCAGCGATCGGATCCCTGTGATCACATGACAGGGACCCAAACGCCAGGGAGAGGTAAGCGATTTCTCTCCCTGCCTCCTGAATGCTGTGATTGCACTGATCGCAGCATTTAGGGGGTTAAACTGCCAGAAGCGTTGCGGGCACTGCTCCAGGCAGTGAGAGCTGGGTCTCAGGTGTAACATCAGCCGGAGACTCGGTGGCGATCGCGGGGGTACAGCGCCTAAACCCCGGCGATCACCATGACAAAAAAAAAAAAACTCAAAAAGAAGCAAGAAAAAATGCATATGAAAAAACGGGCAAAAACAATTAAAAAAAGAAAGCGTGTTTTTTCTGCCAAAACATGCTTTATTATTTTATTATTTAAAAAAAGCAACGTGGGCACATCACCTCAAAGTACAAAAGAAGATCTACTCCGCTGTTTCTTCCCCCAGAGATCCAGCAGTGCAATTTTTAAGGAAAATCCGCACATAAAACTCAGCGTACCCCCAAGAGAAATGGACACGTGGGTTTCAGAAACACACAGTAGATCAGGTTATGGCTTATAATAAAAACAAGCATAGTGGGCAGGAGAATTCTGGAAATCTCATCCACTTTGCTGGAAGATGCTGCGGTTTTTGCCTAAAGGATATATGCAGTGTCACTAACTCACTAGAAACTCATCGTGGGCACTTAATCCTATATAACATTATTCTAAGCACCGTTCCCTGCCGGAGGAAGGCAGTCTACCTCTAGGGCAACAGTACAACTAAAGCAACACAAAGAATGGCCGGAAGGAGACCCCATAGCCCAGAATGTGACACTCACCCTCTCTGGAACAGATCCACATTGTAAAACTTCTGCAGCTCCACTGAGAACTCCACAGTTGCCTGAACATCACTCATTTTGATTCCAGATGAAGAGTCACTATTTACTAAACAGGAAGAAACGTGAGAAAATTAATAACATTGTACACGAAAATCTGAGCCAATGTTCACGTTAGGCTTATGGCGTCTATGTGACATTTATGCAGCAAAAACATCCTGATGTAAACACAAACGACTCCAGAAGATGCCATACAGTGTTACCCGCCATCTATAAGGTCCACATACCTCCTTTCCATATGCAATATATCAACGTGTACTGGTCAAATGGAGACCAAATTAACACTCTACTGGTCTCGTTCAGGCTGAGACCTACGGACTAGCTTACTGGCTTGTTCTATCATACACAATATATGTACCCTGCTCTTATGAGAATATTGGGAGTTTTGGCATAGGGTACTTTCACACTTGCGTTTTTTTCCTTCCGTCACAATCCGCCCTTTTGGAAAACAGCGGAATCAGTTAACGGATTCCGCTGTTTCCCATAGACTTGTATGGATGACGGATTGTGCCAAAAGGACCTGCGTTGCTTCTGCTGGGGGCGACGCTGCATTGCTTCCGCCCAGCGGGAGGAACGCAGCATGTAACGTTTTTTTGAGCAGCGGAATCCTCAGGATTTCACTGCGCATGCTCTCTCTGGCTCCCTGCACTCGTAACCAAGGTAAATATCGGATAACCAAGCAAAGTACTTTGCTTAGTTATACCCGATATTTACCCTGGGTACGTGTGCAGGGAGCCCGACACTTCCCCGCTTGGCTCCGCCCCCTCCCGCACTCCACTCCGCATGTATACACACACACTCACCTGTCCTCAGCGCCATGGCCCTGCTCGGCTCCACCCACCACGCACTCCGCCCCAGCACACATTCTCGGCGGCAGAGCGATCAGCTGATCACCCGGCGGCCGGCTACGGGGAGCAATCAGCTGATCACCCGGCAGCCGGCTACTGGGAGCGATCAGCTGATCACCCGGCGGCCGGCTACTGGGAGTGATCAGCTGATCACTCGGCGGTCAGCTACTGGGAGCGATCAGCTGATCACCCGGCGACCGGCTGCTGTGAGCAATCAGCTGATCACCCGGCGACCGGCTGCTGTGAGCGATCAGCTGATCGTTCACAATAGTCTTCCGCCGGTAAACTGTAAAAAAAATAAATAAATAAATAAATAAATAAAATCAAAATAGATTCCGTTGTTTGGCAGCATCCGTTGTGCCACTATATGCAACACATCCGTTGCATCCGTCACACAACACAATGCAACGGATACCGTTCAACGCAAGTGTGAAACTAGCCATACCATTAGGAGATGCTATGACATCCATTAACGATAAGGATCCAATGGCTGTAACCTCCACCATGCATCAGACCACAATGACTACTCAGACTTGTTCTCAGCACTACTGAGGTCAGCTGTGCGCAGTTCCCTGCACAGTTCCAGCTCCAAAACATCACTGTGCAAAGTGCAAAACAGACACTACTTTGTTCTTTTGGCCAATACTTCAGCGAGATGGAATATCCTAGCAATGTACCATATCTTCATAATACTCCTTAAACTATATTAAGGCACTACATTATTCGAATCAATAATTGAATCTAGTCTCCAACCATTCTGATAAGGTTGTGCAAGGGCTGTTAATGTCAGGTTTCAGGCTGATGCTTCCTGTACTTGCAGGCACCATACTCTTCACAGTGCTGGTGCAAGATACCATTAACTTAAATAGGACAATGATGCAATACCCTGCAACAAGTCTAGAAAAGTATAGTGTCTGTGAATACAAACCATCCCGAAAAAGTATACACTGAAGAGGCTGCAAAGCTCGCCAGCCATGACAGCTCTAAGGCTATGTGCCCACGTGTGTGCGCTCTGCAGTGCAGCGTAAAGTCACTGCATGTGCGCTTCAGAGCGCAGCTGAAAAGCTCCGTTCTGAAACTTTGGTGACTGCAGAATTTGTGCGCTCTGGATGCTGCCTCTCCCTATAGACAGAATGGAGACAGCATGTAGAGCGCACGAAAGAAGTGACATGTTGCTTTTTAGAACGCAGCGATTTGGCTGCGTTCTAAAAAGTAAACTATGTTTACTTACATAGTTACTTAGGTTGAAAAAAGACCTAGGCCCATCTCGTTTAACCTTCCTCCACCAGTTCTACATTTGGTCACTAAGTCATTTATAACCAACAATGTTGTGTATACTGAGGAAATCATCCAGCCCTTTTTTAAAAGCGGTTATAGTGTCTGCCATTACTACCTCTTCTGGTAGGGCATTCCACAATCTGACTGCTCTAACTGTAAAGAACCCTTTCCTATTTAGCTGCCGGAATCGCTTTTCTTCTACTCGCAGTGTATGCCCCCTGGTCCTTCGTATTTTCTTTGGAAGAAATACTTGCAATATTTATTTGTTTTAGCACCAGGACCTTATCATTGCTTGGACTACATTCCCTCCTACCTGGTAGTTTGACACTCCACCTGCTGTGATTAACAGCTCACTGTCTATAGACATTGTACATACAGAGCCTGGTGTGAGCGGGGCCAGCTTTCCAAATGAAAAAAATCTGATTATGTCAGAACCGTTGCACCCAGTAAACTAAGTGATACATCATTGGATTCAGGGTCTCTTTGCCTACATCATGCTGCTCTTAGATGAGGTAGCAAAAACCTGCTGCTAGATTCCCTTTAAAACTACTGGATCCCTAAAGTCAAACACCCGCTGGATAGGCCATCAAATTAAAAAGGCTGGATATAATGGTGAAAATATACAGCACTGTATTCTCCTCTCTTTTATCAATCAAAGCTGTTAGGAATGATCTCCCACTCAGAATCCTTAGCTCACACCAGCCTGTGGCGGTAAGTCCCTGTGCACACTAGACAAAGGATTTCTCAAGAAATTTCTAGAGAGTCTGAAAGATTAGTGCACTTGCATTCAAAAAACGCACTAATAACACTCCGAAAAACGCATACGTTTTTACTGCGGTTATGATGCGTTTTTTTCCGCGGGTTGGTCCCTGCATTTTTTTTACCATTATCTATGGCAAAAAACGCAGGTACCTGCAGAAAAGAAGTGACATGCGCATTATTGTAAGAAATTCTGTAGAAAGAATGTTCTTGAAAAAAAACGCAGTGTGCGCACAGCTAATTTTTTTCCCCATAGGTTTTGCTGGGGAATGTCTGCAGAAAGGTTACAACCATTTTCTCAAGAAATTTCTGCAGAAAAAACGTGGGTAAAAACACAGTGTGCGCACAGGGCCAAAGACAACTGTCTACAGCACTGCTCTACCTGAACTTGTACTCCGGGCTCATGAGGCCTTGTCCCAACAGGCAGCTGACCTTGGTTTCTCTCTTAGTGTCCCATACAAATTTTTGCATAAAGTTTTTGTAGTTTGTGGCATCTAAAGCAGAATGAATGTAAAGGATGCTTTACACGCTGCAACATCACTATCGATAGCTAGCGATGTTGCGAGTGATAGCAGCCGCCTCTGTCGTTCGTGCGAGATTTGGTGATCGCTGCCGTAGCGAACAATATCGCTACGGCAGCGTCACACGCACATACCTGTTCAGCGACGTCGCTGTGACCGTCGAACAATCCCTCCTTCAAGGGGGAGGTGCGTTCGGCATCACAGTGACGTCACTAAGCGGCCGTCCAGTAGCAGAGGAGCGGCGGAGATGAGCGGTCGGAACATGCCACCCACCTCCTTCCTTCCTCATTGCCGGTGGACGCAGGTAAGGAGATGTTCGTCGTTCCTGCGGTGTCACACATAGCGATGTGTGGTGCCGCAGGAACGACGAACAACCAGCGGCATGCACCACCAATGATATTATGAAAAGGAGCGACGTGTCAATGATTAACGATTTTTGCCGTTGTTGCGATCGTTGCTCCTAGCTGACACACACTGCGATGTCGCTAACGACGCCGGATGTGCGTCACTAACACCGTGACCCCGACGATATATCGTTAGCAATGTCGCAGCGTGTAAAGCACCCTTTAGTCTTCAAAAAGCCCACATGCAGACTTTGCTCTGGAGCACACCCCTGCTACACTGAAAGCGATGGAAACCTGCAGCCTTTCTGCAGCAGATTCAGCAAACAAGCTGTTTAGTTCCCATGGAAAATATCCACAGCTTGTGGATTACATTTATAAGGTTTCATTCATTTGCCCTGTACTGTAATTTTACCTGCGAAAATTCATCATGTGCGTTCCCCTAAATTACTTACTGCACATTTGTCCTTACCCTAAGGCAATGTGACTTCTAACCATGTGCTGTGCCAAAGAAGCTAAAAGAATGAAATCCGGTCTCTATAAAATCCTAATTATGCTCCTACCACAAGCAGAAACAAACTGTGCATGAAGATTATTTTACTGTCGACTTTAATAAACTACTGCAATTAAAATGTGTATCTGGAATCATGCCCAGGATCAAGGAGCCTAATTTGCACCCCTCTGGTTAACAAACACAAGTCTAACACATACGTGTACAAGCAGAAGCTAAACCCCAAACACAGAGTAAACACTCTGCTCTCCATTATGTAAACTAAACACGCGGATCACTCACCAGCTGGCACACGCCTGCTCCGACCAGCTTTCCTTCATGGAGTTACACATCTGCCAGGAAGGAAAGGGTCTTATTAACACCCCCCTCTCATGTCAGTATAACCTAAATGTGCCGTGTGCTCTGCGTCTTTCTCCCTCCAGCTTCATCCCCCTCGCACTTCCATAGACTTAGGGGTACTTTGCACGCTGCGACATCGCTAGCCGATGCTAGAGATGCCGAGCGCGATAGTCCCCGCCCCCGTCGCACATTTGATATCTTGTGATAGCTGCCATAGCTAACATTATTTCTACGGCAGCTTCACACGCACTTACCTGCCCTGCGGGCAGGGGGCGGGTCATGCGACATCACAGCGATGTCACACGGCAGGCGGCCAATAGAAGCGAAGGGGCGGAGATGAGCGGGACGTAAACATCCCGCCCACCTCCTTCCTTCCGCATAGCCGGTGGACACAGTTAGGAGATGTTTCTCGCTCCTGCGGCTTCACACACAGCGATGTGTGCTGCCGCCGGAACGAGGGACAACATCGTAACATCGGTCCTTCCGAAATGATGGAAATGACAGACGCTATACAGATTGCCGATTTACGATGCTTTTGCGATTTCGATCTGACCCCGATGATATCGCAGTAGCGATGTTGCAACGTGCAAAGTACCCCTTAGGGTAGCAGCTGTGATGTCAGTGGGGTCAAATCGAAAGTGACGCACATCTGGCGTCGCAGTCGATATCATAGTGTGCAAATCCTTTTACATACAATTAACGAGTGCAAAAGTGTCATTATCGTATGATCGGTGTAGGGTCCGACATTTCCATAATTTAGCAGCAGCGACGGTACGATGTTGTTCCTCGTTCCTGCGGCAGCACACATCGCTGTGTGTGAAGCCGCAGGAGTGAGGAACATCACCTTACCGGCGTCCCGGCTGAAATGAGGAAGGAAGGAGGTGGGCAGGATGTTTACGTCCCGCTCATCTCCGCCCCTCCGCTCCTATTGGCCGCCTGCCGTGTGACGTCGCTATGACGCCACACGACCCGCCCCCTTAGGAAGGAGGTGGTTCGCCGGCCAGAGCGACGTCGCAGGGCAGGTAAGTGCATGAGAAGCTGCGGTAGCAATCACAAGATATCGCTGCTGCAACGGGGGCGGGGACTATCGCACTCGGCATCGCAAGCATCGGCTTACGATGTCGTAGTGTGCAAAGTACCCATTAGTCAACAGGTGTAATTTGATCCCTCATCGAAGACAGATCTGTTGACAGATTTGTGCAATTTTTGAGAGCGAATGATCACTGCAGGGAAAGAAAAAGTAATTGAAATGGGAAAAAGAGGATTTATTTTTTTCTTAAAAGGTTTGATCTTCACTTGTGCTGTTGAGTTACAACAAAAGTTATTAAAGGGGTGATACGAAATTACTACTGATTTTAATCCTAAAATATTGTTATAATGTAATCTCTTTTCTAATATACTCTACCATACCTTCACTACTCTAACTGCTTTGTTTTCTTTTTCACTTACTTTGATGATTTGGAAATCCCCAGTGCATGCTGGGATACTCAAAGGAGACGTCAACAGGAGAGAGAGGCTGTGGTCCCTGACTCTGCCCCCTCCCTGTAATGAGGCGTCATCAGTAATGTCCATTTAACAGGGTGGGCTTGTCCTTGCTCTAATGAGCATACATAGGTTATCGATTCTAACATATGCTCAGTACGAGCTCCATTGTCACTATACAATATTCGTTTCAATGCACAGTGACAGTGCACTCCCTCGCCGTCTCTGTAAGAAATGATGAGTCAGCAAGAGAGTGAACTGTCTGTAAATAGATGTCCTTTAATATCTGTCTATTTCACAGGGTGGGCTAGTTCTTGCTCTTATGAACATGCATTGTTTATCAATTCTAACATATACTTAGTACAAACTCCCTTGTCACTATGCAATATTCTTTTTAATGCACAGTGACAGTGCACTCCTTCGCCAACTCCTTAAGAAATGATGAGCCAGCAACAGAGTGAACTATCAGTAAACAGATGTCCTATAATATCTGGTAAAGTGCTCACATTGTCAAAAAACAAACAAAACATGCAAAGTCAAATATAAAGATAATATTGTTACTTAGCATATCTATTTCTAATCAGCAGTTGCTTAGTCTTATATCTGTCCCTTATACTCTACAAATGCTAATGAATGGGTATATATGGCTAGTCTATCATTGCAGAAGCTAATTACCTACCTTTAAACACAATGCAAAGTGTTCCAGAGTGACAGAAGATGTGTTAGGTTAACATCTCTGAACGTTTCCGCACATGCAGATCTACATTATTAAGCAGGCCTTACCTCTGACGAAGGAGTTTCCATTGGAGCTCATTTCCAATTATCCATGCTCGCTGTCATAAGCACATTGTCTGCACCTTCAAAAAGAAAAAACAGGAATTCCTTACTATTAATATTTCATTGCCTCTGTGTTCTTGTAAGGACGCATGCACACACACTAATCAATGAGCACTAAAAGCTTTTGCTTCATGCCATTCCCACACGGTCACTTCAAGTTCTCTAAGTGATCTGTATAATAGGATGTGCCTATAATATGTGCTCCAAATTGCCAAAACCATCAAAGATTTATAGATAGTAGCGTCAAGGAAAATGTGCACTTTTCTGCACAAACCCCTCAGAGATATAGTATTCTAATAGGTAGGAATTAAATGGGTAGTATCAACATGATAAAAGGTTAAAACTGCAAACCGCTTATAAAAACAAGCAACTTTCCAATGTCCTATTCATTACAATTAATAAGGTTTTATTGCTCAATGGCTTGTCTATCAGCGGTAGTCAGCCTCCTAGGCAAGGAGCGCAATTAGCTTGCAGACGCTGGTCTGACCGAATCCAGACATCTTCAGTACGGCTGCATTTCTCCCGTGCGGCAGAGAAAAGCTGCTTATGTGAGCATTATTGGAAAGCCACAGTTCAGTCCGGCAGCTCAATGGGGCCGCCACCGAGAAATGGCAATCTTCAGGAGTGGAGCAATCCCAGCAACAAGACACTAGGCGGAAAGGGAGCAGTTAGCTCCTGAAGATTAATCTGGAGAAAAAGCTTTAGGGGCCGATTCATCAACATCAGCCTTTCTGATGTTTCTACTCCAGTGTTGAATATATGTAAACACAAAACATAAATTCCAAATAGGAATGAAAAACTACTTTTACTAAAGTTAAAAATAAGGAGATTGATAAAAAACAACCTGAAAAATGGAATTGCTAGGCTTATACTGCCTGCAATCAGCATTTACATTTATAGGGCCAGCCACTGTCTTTTTTGATCATTTCACCACTTGGCTACTACACTTCCTTTCCACCGACATCCCCACCATCATCATGGGTGATTTCAACATCCCCATTGACACTTCCCACTCATCTGTCTCCAAACTTCTAACACTCACTTCCTCCTTCGGCCTCACCCAATGGTCCTCTGCAGCTACTCACAAGGATGGCCACACGCTGGACCTCACCTTCACTCGCCTCTGTTCCCTAACTTCTCTAACTCGCCTCTCCCCCTGTCTGACCACAACCTACTCACATTCTCTTCCCTCTCTTCTCCAAGCACGCAACCCCCCTCCACAAACTTTCACACCCTCGCAGAAATATCAAACACCTTGATTTACACGCACTTTCTCAGTCCCTTCTCCCTCTCACAGACATTGCATTTCTACACGATGCAGATGCATCTTTATACAACACTACAATTTCTGCAGCTCTCGAATCAGCCGCCCCCCTCACACACACCAAAACCCACACAATCAACAGCCAACACTCACTGCTGCAAAACAAACCTACTTCTCATCCCTCATATCCTCTCTCTCACAACCCTAAACAGCTATTCAACCCTTTCAATTCTCTCCTCCGTCCTCCGTCACCACCTCCCTCTCCTCTCATCTCAGCTGAAGACTTTGCCTCTTTCTTCAATCAGAAGATTGACAACATCAGAGCAAGCTTTGGTCCACAATCACCACAGGCCCTCATCATAGCTACTCAGCCTTCTTCCTCCAAATCCAGCTTCTCCACCATGACAGAAGACAATCTTTTCACTCTACTCAAGATCACATCTAACCACCTGTGCACTGGACCCACTCCCATTGCATCTCATCCCCAACATCACCACAGTCCTCATCCCAGCCCTAACCCATCTCTTCAACCTATCACTAACAAGTAGTGTATTCCCCTCATGCTTTAAACATACCTCCATTAAAGCCCTCCCTTGACCCATCCTCTGTGTCAAACTATCGCCCCATATCCCTTCTCCCTTATGCCTCAAAACTACTGGAACAGCATGTCCATCTTGAATTGTCCTCATACATCTCCTCCTGCTCCCTCTTTGACCGGCTACAATCTGGCTTCCGACCACATCACTCTACTGAAACTGCCCTAACCAAAGTCACCAATGATCTACTAACCGCCAAAGCCAAGCGACACTACTCTATCCTCCTCCTCCTGGACCTGTCCTCTGCCTTCGACACAGTAGACCATTCCCTCCTACTACAGATTCTCTCATCTCTGGGCATCACAGACTTGGCCCTATCTTGGATACCCTCATACCTAACCGACCGAACTTTCTGCGTCTCCCATTCTCACACCACTTCCTCATCTCGCCCCCTATCTGTCGGTGTCCCCCAAGGCTCTGTTCTTGGACCCCTGCTGTTCTCCATCTACACCTTCGGCCTGGGACAGCTCATAGAGTCCCACGGCTTTCAGTATCATCTCTATGCCGATGACACACAGATCTACCTCTCTGGACCTGACATTACCTCTCTACTAACCAAAATTCCACAATGTCTGTCTGCTATTTCATCCTTCTTCTCTGCGCGATTCCTAAAGCTTAACATGGACAAAACAGAGTTCAATGTCTTTCCTCCTCACTCATCTCCTCCAACAAGCCTTTCCATCAAACTTGATGGTTGCTCACTCTCCCCAGTCTCACAAGCTCGTTGCCTTGAAGTAACCCTCGACTCCGCTCTATCCTTCAAGCCACACATCCAAGCCCCCTTCACCTCATGCAGACTACTACTCAAAAATATCTCCAGGATTCGTGCTTTCCTTAACCAAGAATCAGCAAAAACATTAGTGCATGCCCTCATCCGACCTCGACTACTGCAACCTTCTGCTCTCTGGCCTCCCTTCCAACACTCTTGCACCCCTCCAATCTATCCTAAACTCTGTGACCCGCTTAATCCACCTCTCCCCTAGCTACTCCCCAGCCTCGCCACTCTGCTAATCCCTTCACTGGCTTACCATCGCCCAACGACTCCAGTTCAAAACATTACCCATGACATACAAAGCCATCCACAACCTGTCTCCTCCTTACATCTGTGACCTAATCTCCCGGTACCTACCTGCACGCAACCTCAGATCCTCACAAGATCTCCTCTACTCCTCTCTTACCTCCTCTTCCCACAATCGCGTACAAGATTTCTCCTGTGCCACCCCCCATACTCTGGAACGCTGTACCTCAGCATATCAGACTCTCCCCTAACGTGGAAAGCTGCAAGAGGAGCCTCAAGACCCACCTCTTCCAACAAGCCTACAACCTACAATAGCCCTCAGTCCAGTACACCACTGCGCAAACAGCTCTGTCCTCACCTATTGTGCCATCACCCATTCCCTGTAGACTGTGAGCCCTCGCGGGCAGGGTCCTCTCTCCTCCTATACCAGTCTGTTTTGTACTGTTAATGATTGTTGTACGTATACCCTCTTTCACTTGTAAAGCGCCATGGAATAAATGGCGCAATAATAATAATAATAATAATAATAATAATAATATACTGTATACACAATAGACTGTCAAGAGGGCCACAGCTCTAAAATCTAGAATAGCCGTATGCTCGTAAAATGTAACTCCATTTTGGGGTGCAGATGGACCGAGAGAGGGCTCTACTCCTGGCAAAATCAGATGCCAGATACACTACTGTGCCTAACATCTAAGAGGTACACACCTGAGGCTGGAGCTTTATATGATCGCAGGTATTACAGCAGGACCCCATCTAAGAGGTGCACACCTGAGGCTGGAGCTTTATCTGATCGCAGATATTACAGCAGGACCCCATCTTCGAGGTGCACACCTGAGGCTGCAGCTTTATCTGATCACAGGTATTACAGCAGGACCCCATCTAAGAGGTGCACACCTGAGGCTGGAGCATTATCTGATCGCAGGCATTACAGCAGAACCCCATCTAAAAGGTGCACACCTGAGGCTGGAGCTTTATCTGATAGCAGGTATTACAGCAGGACCCCATCTAAGAGGTGACACCTGAGGCTGGAGCATTATCTGATCGCAGGTATTACAGCAGGACCCCATCTAAGAGGTGCACACCTGAGGCTGGAGCATTATCTGATCGCAGGTATTACAGCAGGACCCCATCTAAGAGGTGCACACCTGAGGCTGGAGCTTTATCTGATCGCAGGTGTTACAGCAGGATCCCATCTAAGAGGTGCACACCTGAGGCTGGAGCATTATCTGATCGCAGGTATTACAGCAGGACCCCTTCTAAGAGGTGCACACCTGAGGCTGGAGCTTTATCTGATCGCAGGTATTACAGCAGGACCATATCTAAGAGGTGCACACCTGAGGCTGGAGCATTATCTGATCGCAGGTATTATAGCAGGACCCCATCTAAGAGGGGCACACCTGAGGCTGGAGCATTATGTGATCGCAGGTGTTACAGCAGAACCCCATCTAAGGCTGGAAACACATCTATGCGAGTAAAATCGGTCCGACTGGGCTGAAAAAAAACTCGGCTGATTTTAGTTCACGTTAGGTCAGAGTGCAACGCAAGTGCGATGCTTTTTCTGAATAAATTAATGATCTTACTAGCGTGTGTAATGCGTATTTTTTACTATGTCATCTGCCATTCAGCTCTGCTACAAGGCCGCTGACAGCAGACACCGACAGCCATGTAGCAGAGCTGAATGGCAGATGACAGCAGACACAGACAGAGCTGCATGATCAGAATGAACTCGGGTGAACTTCACCCGGCTTCATTGTCATGCTGCGGCTCTGTCTGTGCCGCGTCCTGATTAGCGGTCACCAGTGAAGGGCTCACCGGTGACCGCTAATCCCCTGAGTGACTGAAGTCAGCAGCCCTCTCTCTGTCGGTCCGTCACTATCTCTGTCCCTCTCTCACAGTCTGTCGGTCATTTTCCTCTCCCCTCTCATACTCACCGATCCCCGATGCGGCGCTGCACGGCGTTCACACTGCTACGGCGGCTTTTACTATTTTGAAAAAGCCAGCCGCACATTAAACAATCTTGTATTCCCTGTATTCCCTTGTACCCGGCTCTTCCCGATTTGCCCTGGTGCGTTGGCAAATCGGGGTAATAAGGAGTTAATGGCAGCCCATAGCTGCCACTAAATCCTAGATTAATCATGTCAGGTGTCTCCCCGAGATACATTCTATGATTAATCTGTAAGTTACAGTAAATAAACACACACACACCTGAAAAAATCATTTATTAGAAATAAAAAAACACTAACAAATTCCCTGGTTCACCAATTTAATAAGCCCCAAAAAGCCCTCCATGTCCGGCGTAATCCAGGATGGTCCAGCGTCGCTTCCAGCTCTGCTGCATGAAGGTACAATAACGAATAACGTTTGGAACACCATTCTAAGTCTGAACTGGGTGCAAAAAACCTAAAAAAACATCACTATGGGGAGATAAGGTATGCACACCAGTGACTATGTAAGGGGAATACATGGAATAGCAGAAACTGCTGTGTGAATACTGACTTGAAAAATCCAATAGCTATATGAAGAGTGAAAATGTGAAAAATGGAATCTGTAGTTTTTCGTTTGTGAACCCTCCCCACCACACCTATTGCCAATCCATATAATACGCATAAATAGCCTGGGTCTCAGCTTCCCATACACGGTAAGTTTTTTAACTGCATGAGAGGACACACACAAGCTAGGGACCCCAACGTAGAGAAATACTTTGGCGTAGTGTTGGGGCTCTATTGCATTGATCAATTCAGTAGCTAAATTTCTCTTGATTCATATGTTCATGGCAGTAATGCAGATTCCCTTTTTCACATTTTCACTCTTCATATAGCTATTGGATTTTTCAAGTCAGTATTCACACAGCAGTTTCTGCTATTCCATGTATTCCCCTTACATAGTCACTGGTGTGCATACCTTATCTCCCCATACTGCTGCATGAAGGTGACCGGAGCTGCAGAATACACCGCCGCTCCGGTCAGCTCCACGCAGCTAATGAAGAGAATAGCGCGATCAGCTGAGCTGTCACTGAGGTTACCCGCTGTCACTGGATACAGTGGTGGCCGCGGGTAACCTCAGTGACAGCTCAGCTGATCGCGCGGCTGTCTTCAGTTGCCACGTGGAGGTGACAGGAGCGGCGGTGTCTTCTGCAGCTCCGGTCACCTTCATGCAACAGAGCTGGAAGCGACACTGGACCATCCTGGATTACACCGGACATAGAGGGCTTTTTGGGGCTTATTAAATTGGTGAACCAGGGAATTTGTTTGTGTTTTTTATTTCTAATAAATGATTTTTTT
This sequence comes from Anomaloglossus baeobatrachus, assembly GCF_048569485.1. Taxonomy (NCBI): domain Eukaryota; kingdom Metazoa; phylum Chordata; class Amphibia; order Anura; family Aromobatidae; genus Anomaloglossus; species Anomaloglossus baeobatrachus. Next base: position 392,159,267 of record NC_134355.1, read on the forward strand.
CAGGTGTGTGTGTGTGTCTGTGTGTGTTTATTTACTGTAACTTACAGATTAATCATGGAATGTATCTCGGGGAGACGCCTGACATGATTAATCTAGGATTTAGTGGCAGCTATGGGCTGCCATTAACTCCTTATTACCCCGATTTGCCAACGCACCAGGGCAAATCGGGAAGAGCCGGGTACAGTCCCAGAACTGTCGCATCTAATGTATGCGGCAATTCTGGGCGGCTGCAGACGGATATTGTTAGGCTGGGGGGCTCCCCATAACGTGGAGCTCCCCCTCCTGAGAATACCAGCCTTCAGCCGTATGGCTTTATCTGGCTGGTATTAAAATTGGGGACCGCACGCCGTTTTTTTTTTAATTATTTATTTCACTGCACAGTATAGACACGCCCACCGGCTGCTGTGATTGGGTGCAGTGAGACACCTGTCACTCAGCGTGGGGGCGTGTCTCACTGCAACCAATCATAGGTGCCTGTGGGCAGGGAAAGCAGGAAATACGAGATTGTTTAATGAGCGGCCGGCTTTTTCAAAATAGTACAAGACGCCGCAGCAGTGTGAATGCCGTGCAGCGCCGTGTCGGGGATCGGGGAACGGTGAGAATGAGAGAGGAGGGGAAAATGACCGACAGACTGTGAGAGAGGGACAGAGATAGTGACGGACCGACAGAGAGAGAATAGAGAGCGAGAGGGAGAGACCGACTGACAGAGAATAGTGATTGACAGACATTGTGACACATCACTCATTTCCAGTGTTTTAGGAAACATGCGAGAAATGTACTTAGAAAATCGGATGTCACTAGGATGGTGTGAGTGCCGTCCCGTGACATCCGATTTTTTACACGCTCCCATAGACTTGCATTGGAGAGACTCGCAGTAGAAACTCGCAAAAAAGCAGCATGCTGCGATTTTTTTCTCAGTCCGATTTGGACAGAAAAAAAAATCACAAATGCGAGCTGAATCATTCACTAACATGTGTCCGATTCCAATGCGAGTTTTTCTCGCATTGCTCTACTGCAAGAAACTCGCAAGTGAGAAGCAAGCCCTAAGAGGTGCACACCTGAGGCTGCAGCATTACCTGATCGCCGGTGCTACAACAGGATCCCATCTAAGTCTGGAAACACACCTATGTGAGTAAAATCGGTCCAAGTTGGCTGAAAAAAAACTCGGCTGATTTTAGTTCACGTTAGGTGCGAGTGCAACGCAAGTGCGATGCTATTTCTGAATTAATGATTTGGCTAGCGTGTGTAATGTGTGTGTAATGCGTGTGTTCTTTTTTTTCCTCAGCAGCTGTCATCTGCCATTGAGCTCTGCTACATGGCCGCTGACAGCAGACACAGCCAGAGCGATGTAGCAGAGCTGAATAGCCGCTGACAGCAGACACAGACAGAGTCGCATGATCAGAATGAAGTCGGATGAACTTCACCCGACTTCATTGCCATCCTGCGGCTCTGTCTGTGTGGCATGCCCTGATTTCGGTCACCGGTGAAGATCTCACCGGTGACCGCAAATCCCCTGAGTTACCACAGTGAGCCGCGCTATCAGCGGTGCCATCACTGAGGTTACCCGCGGCCACAGCAGAAGTCCTCCCGCTGAGATCTGTGGCCGCGGGTAACCTGAGTGACAGCTCCGCTGATAGCGCAACTCACTTCAGTCGCTGAGGGGAGCTCACAGAGAGCGGTCGTGCTCTGTGACCGCTCTCTGTCAGCTTCTGATGTAGCAGAGCTGACAGCGTCGAGGGACCTCCAGAGATTATGTCGGACAAGGATGGGTTTTTTGCGTACTTAATAAAGTGGTGAACGTGGGTCTTTGTTATTGTTTATTATTTCAAATAAAGGATTTTTTCACTGTGTGTGTTTATAAATTTTAATTTACAGGTTAATGCAGCTATGGGCTGCCATTAAATCCTTATTACCCCGATTGCCAACACACCAGGGCAAATCGGGAAGAGCCGGGTACAGCCCCAGAACTGTCGCATATAATGGATGCGGCAATTCTGGACGGCTGTTGGCTGATATTGTTAGGCTGGGGGCTCCCCATAACGTGGAGCTCCCCATCCTGAGAATACCAGCCTTTAGCCGTATGGCTTTATCTGGCTGGTATTAAAATTGTGGGGGACCACAAGCCGTTTTTTTTTAATAATCTATTTATTTTACTGCACAGCATAGACATGATTGGTTGCAGTGAGACAGCTGTCACTCAGCGTGGGGGGCGTGTCTGACTGCAACCAATCATAGGTGCCGGTGGGCGGGTAAAGCAGGGAATACGAGATTGAATAATGAGCGGCCGGCTTTTTCAAAAGAGAAGCCGCCGGAGCAGTGTGAATGCCGTGCAGCACCGCGCAGGTGATCGGTGAGTATGAGAGAGGGGGTAGGAGGGAGAGACCGACATGGACAGAGAGTGAGGGACAGAGATAGTAACTGACCGACAGAGAGAGAATAGAGAGCCAGCTGAATCATTGACTAACATGTGTCCGATTCCAATGCGAGATTTTCTCGCATTGCTCTACTGCGAGAAACTCGCAAGTGAGAAGCAGCCCTAAGAGGTGCACACCTGAGGCTGCAGCTTTATCTAATCGCAGGGGTTACAGCAGGACCCCATCTAAGAGGTGCACTCCTGAGGCTGGAGCTTTATCTGATCGCAGGTGTTACAGCAGGACCCCATCTAAGAGGTGCACACCTGAGGCTGGAGCTTTATCTAATCGCAGGTGTTACAGCAGGACCCCATCTAAGAGATGCACACCTGAGGCTGCAGCATTACCTGATCACCGGTGCTACAACAGGATCCCTTCTAAGAGGTGCACTCCTGAGGCTGCAGCTTTATCTGATCGCAGGTGTTACAGCAGGATCCCATCTAAGAGGTGCACACCTGAGGCTGGAGCTTTATCTGATCGCAGGTGTTACAGCAGGACCCCATCTAAGAGGTGCACTCCTGAGGCTGCAGCTTTATCTGATCGCAGGTGTTACAGCAGGACCCCATCTAAGAGGTGCACACCTGATGCTGGAGAATTATCTGATCACCGGTGTTACAGCAGGACCCCATCTAAGAGGTGCACACCTGATGCTGGAGCATTATCTGATCACCGGTGTTACAGCAGGACCCCATCTAAGAGGTGCACACCTGAGGCTGGAGCTTTATCTGATCGCAGGTGTTACAGCAGGACCCCATCTAAGAGGTGCACTCCTGAGGCTGGAGCATTATCTGATCACCGGTGTTACAGCAGGACCCCATCTAAGAGGTGCACACCTGATGCTGGAGCATTATCTGATCACCGGTGTTACAGCAGGACCCCATCTAAGAGGTGCACACCTGAGGCTGGAGCATTATCTGATCACCGGTGGTACAGCAGGACCCCATCTAAGAGGTGCACACCTGAGGCTGCAGCTTTATATGATTGCAGGTATTACAGCAGGACCGCATCTAAGAGGTGCACACCTGAGGCTGGAGCTTTATCTGATCGCAGGTGTTACAGCAGGACCCCATCTAAGAGGTGCACACCTGAGGCTGGAGCTTTATCTGATCGCAGGTGTTACAGTAGGACCCCATCTAAGAGGTGCACACCTGAGGCTGGAGCTTTATCTGATCGCAGGTGCTACAGCAGGACCCCATCTAAGAGGTGCACACCTGAGGCTGGAGCATTATCTGATCACCAGTGTTACAGCAGGACCCCATCTAAGAGGTGCACACCTGAGGCTGCAGCTTTATCTGATCGCAGGTATTACAGCAGGACCCCATCTAAGAGGTGCACACCTGAGGCTGGAGCATTATCTGATCGCAGGTGTTACAGCAGGACCCCATCTAAGAGGTGCACACCTGAGGCTGGAGCTTTATCTGATCGCAGGTGTTACAGCAGGACCCCATCTAAGAGGTGCACACCTGAGGCTGGAGCATTATCTGATCACAGGTATTACAGCAGGACCCCATCTAAGAGGTGCACACCTGAGGCTGGAGCATTATCTGATCACAGGTATTACAGCAGGACCCCATCTAAGAGGTGCACACCTGAGGCTGGAGCTTTATCTGATCGCAGGTATTACAGCAGGACCCCATCTAAGAGGTGCACACCTGAGGCTGGAGCTTTATCTGATTGCAGGTGTTACAGCAGGACCCCATCTAAGAGGTGCACACCTGAGGCTGGAGCATTATCTGATCGCAGGTATTACAGCAGGACCCCATCTAAGAGGTGCACACCTGAGGCTGGAGCATTATCTGATCACAGGTATTACAGCAGGACCCCATCTAAGAGGTGCACACCTGAAGCTGCAGCTTTATCTGATCGCAGGTGTTACAGCAGGACCCCATCTAAGAGGTGCACACCTGATGCTGGAGCATTATCTGATCGCAGGTGTTACAGCAGGACCCCATCTAAGAGGTGCACACCTGATGCTGGAGCATTATCTGATCGCAGGTGTTACAGCAGGACCCCATCTAAGAGGTGCACACCTGATGCTGGAGCATTATCTGATCACAGGTATTACAGCAGGACCCCATCTAAGAGGTGCACACCTGATGCTGGAGCATTATCTGATCGCAGGTGTTACAGCAGGACCCCATCTAAGAGGTGCACTCCTGAGGCTGGAGCATTATCTGATCGCAGGTGTTACAGCAGGACAATAAGAACTGGCAATCAACACTGGGCAAGGTCATAGAGGCTGTTCGAGAACCACAAGGAAAGCAATTCTGAAAATAATATTTTCAAGGGTTTTCAGAAGGTCTTCCCACTGCTGAAATTTGTTCACAGAGAAATTGATACATGTGTGATATCCAGTGGCCCTGTTACCGATAACAAAACAATCACTGCAATGAGGGCCCTGATCCCTTGTTCCTTCTGCTGCGGCTGGAATCAAAAAGAGCAGCATGGTCACGCTGTAACATTGATTGTCTACTGGACTGATGCAAACCCCTCCATCTGTCCTATAGACACGGAGCGGAGGGCAGTGCTCATACATGGCAAGGCGTGCTATTCAATCCTGACTGCAGTGAAGAGGAACTGAGGATTGCTCTTCTTTGTGCATTGATAGGATTGGGTCCCAGAGGGGGTGATCAAATCTACATCACCTCCCCTGTGGAAGTCTTTGCACCTATAACTGCATTGTGGACACAGATCAAATTACCAATCTCATTCACATTCAAAGAACATTATGATAGAGGCAATAAATGGAGCAAAGAAGATTAAACCTTCACCTTACAGCACCTAATGAAACAACAGCATGCACCAGCTCATGTAGAAATAATCCTATCCTCTATACACGCTGTAATTACCACTATGGCATGGACCTGTCTGTTTTCTTATGCAGCTCAGCAAGAAAAAGAAATATTAAGGAGCCGCTCAGTACTAAACACATGCATTTCACGAGAATTAGTCACACACGCGCACACGGTATATACATTCCTATAGGTGTTGTAAGCAGATGACTAACGAACCGGCAATTAGTGAGTGTTTAGTAACAATGCTATGCAGATGGTGATAATGTGACTACACGTATTCTTATTTACACAGCTACAGTATATCACAAAAGTGAGTACACCCTTCACATTTTTGTAAATATTTTATTATCGTTCATGGGACAACACTGAAGATATCACACTTTGATACAATGTAAAGTAGTCAGTTTGTGTAACAGTGTAAATTTGGTGTGCCCTCTAAATAAATCGAACACACAGCTATTAATGTCTGAACCGCTGGCAACAAAAGTGAGTACATCCCTAAGTGACAATGGCCAAATTGTGCCTAATTAGCCATTTTCCCTCTCCGTTGTCATGTGACTCAGCGTTACAAAGTCTCAGGTGTGAATGGGGAGCAGGTATATTAAATTTGGTGTTATCACTCTCTCATACTGGTCACTGGAAGTTCAACATGGCACATTACGGCAAAGAAGTCTCTGAGGATCTGAAAAAAGAATTGCTGCTCTACATAAAGATGGCTGAGGCTATAAGAAGATTGCCAACACCCTGAAATAGAGCTGCAGCACGGTGGCCAAGACCATACAGGTTCTACTCAGAACAGGCCTCACCATGGTTGACCGAAGAAGTTGACTGCACGTGCTCAGCGTCACATCCAGAGGTTGTCTTTTCAATAATGTATAACTGCTGTCAGCATTACTGCAGATGTTAAAGAAGTGTGGGGCAGCCTATCAGTGCTCAGACTATATGCGGCACGCTGCATCAAATTGATCTGCATGGCTGTCATCCCAGAATGAAGCCTCTTCTAAAGATGATGCACAGGAAAGCATGCAAACAGTTTGCTGAAGACAAGCAGACTAAAGACAAGGAATACTGCAACCATGTCTTTTGGTCTGATGAGACCCAGATAAACTTACGTTGTTCAGATGGTGTCAAGCATGTGTGGTGGCAATCAGGTGAGGAGTACAAAGACAAGTGTGTCTTACCTACAGTCAAGCATGATGGTAGGAGTGTCATGATTTGGGGCTGCATGAGAGTTGCTGGCTGTGGGAAGCTATAGTTCATTGAGGGAATCATGAATGAAAACATGTACTGTGACATACTTAAGCAGAGCATGATCATTTAATTTAGGAAATTGGACCTCAGGGCAATATTCCAGCAGGATAACAACTCCAAACACACGTCCAAGATGACTAGTGCCTTGCTAAATAAACTGAGGGTAAAGGTGCGGAACTGGCAAGCATGTCTCCAGATCTAAACCCTGTTGAGCATCTGTGGGGCATGCTCAAACAGAAGGTGAAAAAGTGCAATATCTCCAACATCCACCAGCATTGTACTGTCGTCATGGTCAAGTGGAAGATGATTCCAGTGGCTCCTGAGAAGTTCTAGTGATTTTCATGCCCAGGCAGTGCTTAAAAATAATGGTGGCCACACAAAATATTGACACTTTGAGCCCAATTTCCCCATTTTCACTTAGGGGTGTACTCACTTTGTTGCCAGCGGTTTTGACATTAGTGGCTGGGTGTTGAGTTGTGTGCAGATCAAATCAAATCAGATGGCTATGTTCACACCGCACTACTTTGGACAATATTATACATTAGTATTTGTAAGCCCAAACAAGGTGTGTGGCAAAAATGCAGAAGTGGTACATGTGCTTTTCCATCATCGTTTTTATTATTAGTTTTTTCCAGAACATTTTTAGATGGAAAGTAATGGTTAAAAAGGGAAGGGAGAAATGAGTTTCTATTATACTTTTCCTCTGACTGCTATACTGTACTCCTGATTTTGGCTAACAAATACTGAGATACAATACTGATTAAATACTGATGTGTGAATTTTACCTAGCCAAGAGGCAAACAGTAATAGGAGATTTTGCAACCCTTTCCTACCCACTGAATTACTATACCAGAGGTCCCCAACCTTTTTGACCTTGAGAGCCACATCCAGCTCCAAAAGATGGTCGCGAGCCACATTCAGCTCAGAGAGATTTGCAAGCCACATCCAGCTCTCACCCCCTCACATTAGTGACACCCGGAGACCCCATTACCAGTATAATGACAGCCAAAGCTTTTCCACAGAAATCACATTGAGGCAGTGTACCAAGATCCAGGGGGTTCCTACCTTAGGCCGGTTTCACACATCCGGCTTTTCGCTGGTTTGCCGGATTCGGCGCACGCCAGTATGGTGTATACAGTACAATGGTAGCACCGCAACTTCCGGGTCACATGCTCCGGTCACATGACAGCATGTGACTGGCACTTGTCGCACTGCCATTGTACTTTATACAATGTACTGGCGTGCGCCGAATCCGGCAAACCGGCGAAAAGACGGATGTGTGAAACTAGCCTTACCCCGATTCAGATCTGCTCTTCTATGTGGGGCTACTCACAAAAGTCACCAAATTGAGAACTAGTCTGTTTTTGAGACTTGATGCTTATGCATAAGACAGCGGCAAGTCACACATCACAGGCCCGCTAACCACATGTGGCTCCCGAGCTACAGCTTGGAGGCCCCTGTACTACACCATAAACTTATCTTTCAAGCGGTTATCTAAAATTAGAAGGGATCAGATTGAAATTACCACTTTTACATGTTTTGTTGTTTATTTCCCTGTTTGATTTTTGCTGATAATTTGTAATGTCCAAAATCTATTGTAAAAGAAAGTTGAATAATTCTTCCGAGGGTATAAAATGCACAGCTGCACAAAGTGAAGCCAAAATCGCAAGGTCTCAAAATTGCACAGCACACCACTATATGGCAAGAAAGGGACCAAATATTCCCCCATGCTTCACCTGTAACATCTGGCTGCCCTTTCATCTTCTATGTCAGACACGGCAGCAGTGAAACGCGTTGTGTGCTCAAGTGTAGCAGGTGGAGCGGTCTGGACATTCCGAGTACAGAGGAAAGGCCCCGGGCGTGTTTATTTACAGGAGCTACACACACATGCTCGCCTCACTGGAAATACAACTCGGGCATCTCCTCTTGGAATATGTGACAAATGGAAGAATGGAGAAGTATTTAAAGCTCCTCTGATGAAGCCAGGCGCACTCAATTTGCCAACACAATTATTATAATCTATGCAGCTGTCAAGGCAAAGCAGACTATGAAACAAGGCTACAAACGGTAACTGTGCCGGAGAAATTATGTGTTGTATGACTGGAAATGACTCCTCTGAAAACAGAGGTAATTCCAGTGTACTGCACACAATCTGCTGCAGGGCCGCACTAATGAAAGTCCCACAGAGGAGCCAATAAGCCCTCAGTCACACATCCGCCGCCTTCTACGTGCTGTGTTTTCAGGGCTAAATACTCAGTAAAGTCTACTGTGTTATTCACATAGGCAGGTTTTTTGCAGAACGTGCGTCCCCCTAAAAAATCCTGGAAACATTTTATGCTTTTGATAGGAGTCACAGATCAAAATTACCCATACAAGTCTGTGAGTCTGTCAAAATCACGGACAGCACACGGATGGCATCAGAGTGCAGGGTGTGCGGTGTCCGTGATTAACATTGTACCGGAAGCTTTGCCGTTTATTATTCACGGACCAAACACTGATGGGAGAAACAGACAGGGACCAAACACTGATGGGAGAAACAGACAGGGACCAAACACTGATGGGAGAAACAGGGACCAAACACTGATGGGAGAAACAGACAGGGACCAAACACTGATGGGAGAAACAGGGACCAAACACTGATGGGAGAAACAGACAGGGACCAAACACTGATGGGAGAAACAGGGACCAAACACTGATGGGAGAAACAGATACTGACCAAACACTAATGGGAGAAACAGACAGGGACCAAACACTGATGGGAGAAACAGATACTGACCAAACACTGATGGGAGAAACAGACAGGGACCACACATGGATGGGAGAAACAGACAGGGACCAAACACTGATGGGAGAAACAGATACTGACCAAACACTGATGGGAGAAACAGACAGGGACCACACATGGATGGGAGAAACAGACAGGGACCAAACACTGATGGGAGAAACAGATACTGACCAAACACTGATGGGAGAAACAGATACTGACCAAACACTGATGGGAGAAACAGATACTGACCAAACACTGATGGGAGAAACAGATACTGACCAAACACTGATGGGAGAAATAGACAGGGACCAAACACTGATGGGAGAAACAGGGACCAAACACTGATGGGAGAAACAGGGACCAAACACTGATGGGAGAAACAGATACTGACCAAACACTGATGGGAGAAACAGATACTGACCAAACACTAATGGGAGAAACAGATACTGACCAAACACTAATGGGAGAAACAGACAGGGACCAAACACTGATGGGAGAAACAGATACTGACCAAACACTGATGGGAGAAACAGACAGGGACCAAACACTGATGGGAGAAACAGACAGGGACCAAACACTGATGGGAGAAACAGATACTGACCAAACACTGATGGGAGAAACAGACAGGGACCACACATGGATGGGAGAAACAGACAGGGACCAAACACTGATGGGAGAAACAGATACTGACCAAACACTGATGGGAGAAACAGATACTGACCAAACACTGATGGGAGAAACAGATACTGACCAAACACTGATGGGAGAAATAGACAGGGACCAAACACTGATGGGAGAAACAGGGACCAAACACTGATGGGAGAAACAGGGACCAAACACTGATGGGAGAAACAGATACTGACCAAACACTGATGGGAGAAACAGATACTGACCAAACACTAATGGGAGAAACAGATACTGACCAAACACTGATGGGAGAAACAGACAGGGACCACACATGGATGGGAGAAACAGACAGGGACCAAACACTGATGGGAGAAACAGACAGGGACCACACATGGATGGGAGAAACAGACAGGGACCAAACACTGATGGGAGAAACAGATACTGACCAAACACTGATGGGAGAAACAGATACTGACCAAACACTGATGGGAGAAACAGATACTGACCAAACACTGATGGGAGAAACAGATACTGACCAAACACTGATGGGAGAAATAGACAGGGACCAAACACTGATGGGAGAAACAGGGACCAAACACTGATGGGAGAAACAGGGACCAAACACTGATGGGAGAAACAGATACTGACCAAACACTGATGGGAGAAACAGATACTGACCAAACACTAATGGGAGAAACAGATACTGACCAAACACTAATGGGAGAAACAGACAGGGACCAAACACTGATGGGAGAAACAGATACTGACCAAACACTGATGGGAGAAACAGACAGGGACCACACATGGATGGGAGAAACAGACAGGGACCAAACACTGATGGGAGAAACAGATACTGACCAAACACTGATGGGAGAAACAGATACTGACCAAACACTGATGGGAGAAACAGATACTGACCAAACACTGATGGGAGAAACAGACAGGGACCAAACACTGATGGGAGAAACAGGGACCAAACACTGATGGGAGAAACAGGGACCAAACACTGATGGGAGAAACAGGGACCAAACACTGATGGGAGAAACAGATACTGACCAAACACTGATGGGAGAAACAGATACTGACCAAACACTAATGGGAGAAACAGATACTGACCAAACACTGATGGGAGAAACAGACAGGGACCACACATGGATGGGAGAAACAGACAGGGACCAAACACTGATGGGAGAAACAGATACTGACCAAACACTGATGGGAGAAACAGACAGGGACCACACATGGATGGGAGAAACAGACAGGGACCAAACACTGATGGGAGAAACAGATACTGACCAAACACTGATGGGAGAAACAGATACTGACCAAACACTGATGGGAGAAACAGATACTGACCAAACACTGATGGGAGAAACAGATACTGACCAAACACTGATGGGAGAAATAGACAGGGACCAAACACTGATGGGAGAAACAGACAGGGACCAAACACTGATGGGAGAAACAGGGACCAAACACTGATGGGAGAAACAGACAGGGACCAAACACTGATGGGAGAAACAGGGACCAAACACTGATGGGAGAAACAGATACTGACCAAACACTGATGGGAGAAACAGATACTGACCAAACACTAATGGGAGAAACAGATACTGACCAAACACTAATGGGAGAAACAGACAGGGACCAAACACTGATGGGAGAAACAGATACTGACCAAACACTGATGGGAGAAACAGACAGGGACCACACATGGATGGGAGAAACAGACAGGGACCAAACACTGATGGGAGAAACAGATACTGACCAAACACTGATGGGAGAAACAGACAGGGACCACACATGGACGGGAGAAACAGACAGGGACCAAACACTGATGGGAGAAACAGGGACCAAACACTGATGGGAGAAACAGGGACCAAACACTGATGGGAGAAACAGGGACCAAACACTGATGGGAGAAACAGACAGGGACCAAACACTGATGGGAGAAACAGACAGGGACCAAACACTGATGGGAGAAACAGATACTGACCAAACACTGATGGGAGAAACAGATACTGACCAAACACTGATGGGAGAAACAGATACTGACCAAACACTGATGGGAGAAACAGATACTGACCAAACACTGATGGGAGAAATAGACAGGGACCAAACACTGATGGGAGAAACAGGGACCAAACACTGATGGGAGAAACAGGGACCAAACACTGATGGGAGAAACAGATACTGACCAAACACTGATGGGAGAAACAGATACTGACCAAACACTAATGGGAGAAACAGATACTGACCAAACACTGATGGGAGAAACAGACAGGGACCACACATGGATGGGAGAAACAGACAGGGACCAAACACTGATGGGAGAAACAGATACTGACCAAACACTGATGGGAGAAACAGACAGGGACCACACATGGATGGGAGAAACAGACAGGGACCAAACACTGATGGGAGAAACAGATACTGACCAAACACTGATGGGAGAAACAGATACTGACCAAACACTGATGGGAGAAACAGATACTGACCAAACACTGATGGGAGAAACAGATACTGACCAAACACTGATGGGAGAAATAGACAGGGACCAAACACTGATGGGAGAAACAGACAGGGACCAAACACTGATGGGAGAAACAGGGACCAAACACTGATGGGAGAAACAGACAGGGACCAAACACTGATGGGAGAAACAGGGACCAAACACTGATGGGAGAAACAGATACTGACCAAACACTGATGGGAGAAACAGATACTGACCAAACACTAATGGGAGAAACAGATACTGACCAAACACTAATGGGAGAAACAGACAGGGACCAAACACTGATGGGAGAAACAGATACTGACCAAACACTGATGGGAGAAACAGACAGGGACCACACATGGATGGGAGAAACAGACAGGGACCAAACACTGATGGGAGAAACAGATACTGACCAAACACTGATGGGAGAAACAGACAGGGACCACACATGGATGGGAGAAACAGACAGGGACCAAACACTGATGGGAGAAACAGATACTGACCAAACACTGATGGGAGAAACAGATACTGACCAAACACTGATGGGAGAAACAGATACTGACCAAACACTGATGGGAGAAACAGATACTGACCAAACACTGATGGGAGAAATAGACAGGGACCAAACACTGATGGGAGAAACAGGGACCAAACACTGATGGGAGAAACAGGGACCAAACACTGATGGGAGAAACAGGGACCAAACACTGATGGGAGAAACAGATACTGACCAAACACTGATGGGAGAAACAGATACTGACCAAACACTGATGGGAGAAACAGATACTGACCAAACACTGATGGGAGAAACAGATACTGACCAAACACTGATGGGAGAAACAGATACTGACCAAACACTAATGGGAGAAACAGATACTGACCAAACACTAATGGGAGAAACAGACAGGGACCAAACACTGATGGGAAAAACAGACAGGGACCAAACACTGATGGGAGAAACAGATACTGACCAAACACTGATGGGAGAAACAGACAGGGACCACACATGGATGGGAGAAACAGACAGGGACCAAACACTGATGGGAGAAACAGACACTGACCAAACACTGATGGGAGAAACAGACAGGGACCACACATGGATGGGAGAAACAGACAGGGACCAAACACTGATGGGAGAAACAGATACTGACCAAACACTGATGGGAGAAACAGATACTGACCAAACACTGATGGGAGAAACAGATACTGACCAAACACTGATGGGAGAAACAGATACTGACCAAACACTGATGGGAGAAATAGACAGGGACCAAACACTGATGGGAGAAACAGGGACCAAACACTGATGGGAGAAACAGGGACCAAACACTGATGGGAGAAACAGGGACCAAACACTGATGGGAGAAACAGGGACCAAACACTGATGGGAGAAACAGATACTGACCAAACACTGATGGGAGAAACAGATACTGACCAAACACTGATGGGAGAAACAGATACTGACCAAACACTGATGGGAGAAACAGATACTGACCAAACACTGATCGGAGAAACAGGGACCAAACACTGATGGGAGAAACAGGGACCAAACACTGATGGGAGAAACAGATACTGACCAAACACTGATGGGAGAAACAGGGACCAAACACTGATGGGAGAAACAGGGACCAAACACTGATGGGAGAAACAGATACTGACCAAACACTGATGGGAGAAACAGATACTGACCAAACACTGATGGGAGAAACAGATACTGACCAAACACTAATGGGAGAAACAGATACTGACCAAACACTAATGGGAGAAACAGACAGGGACCAAACACTGATGGGAGAAATAGACAGGGACCAAACACTGATGGGAGAAACAGACAGGGACCAAACACTGATGGGAGAAACAGATACTGACCAAACACTGATGGGAGAAACAGATACTGACCAAACACTAATGGGAGAAACAGACAGGGACCAAACACTGATGGGAGAAATAGACAGGGACCAAACACTGATGGGAGAAACAGATACTGACCAAACACTAATGGGAGAAACAGACAGGGACCAAACACTGATGGGAGAAACAGACAGGGACCAAACACTGATGGGAGAAATAGACAGGGACCAAACACTGATGGGAGAAATAGACAGTGACCAAACACTGATGGGAAAAACAGATACTGACCAAACACGGATGGGAGAAACAGATACTGACCAAACACGGATGGGAGAAACAGATACTGACCAAAAACTGATGGGAGAAACAGATACTGACCAAACACTGATGGGAGAAACAGACAGGGACCAAACACTGATGGGAGAAACAGACAGGGACCAAACACTGATGGGAGAAACAGGCAGGGAGCAAACACTGATGGGAGAAACAGACAGGGACCAAACACTGATGGGAGAAACAGACAGGGACCAAACACTGATGGGAGAAACAGACAGGGGCCAAACACTGATGAGAGAAACAGACAGGGACCAAACACTGATGGGAGAAACAGATACTGACCAAACACTGATGGGAGAAAAGACATGAACCACACACGGATGGGAGAAACAGACAGGGACCAAACACTGATGGGAGAAACAGACAGGGACCAAACACTGATGGGAGAAACAGACAGGGACCAAACACTGATGGGAGAAACAGATACTGACCAAACACGGATGGGAGAAACAGACAGGGACCAAACACTGATGGGAGAAACAGACAGGGACCAAACACTGATGGGAGAAACAGACAGGGACCAAACACTGATGGGAGAAACAGATACTGACCAAACACTGATGGGAGAAATAGACAGGGACCAAACACTGATGGGAGAAACAGGGACCAAACACTGATGGGAGAAACAGGGACCAAACACTGATGGGAGAAACAGATACTGACCAAACACTGATGGGAGAAAGAGATACTGACCAAACACTGATGGGAGAAACAGATACTGACCAAACACTGATGGGAGAAACAGATACTGACCAAACACTGATGGGAGAAACAGATACTGACCAAACACTGATGGGAGAAACAGATACTGACCAAACACTAATGGGAGAAACAGACAGGGACCAAACACTGATGGGAGAAACAGACAGGGACCAAACACTGATGGGAAAAACAGACAGGGACCAAACACTGATGGGAGAAACAGATACTGACCAAACACTGATGGGAGAAACAGACAGGGACCACACATGGATGGGAGAAACAGACAGGGACCAAACACTGATGGGAGAAACAGATACTGACCAAACACTGATGGGAGAAACAGACAGGGACCACACATGGATGGGAGAAACAGACAGGGACCAAACACTGATGGGAGAAACAGATACTGACCAAACACTGATGGGAGAAACAGATACTGACCAAACACTGATGGGAGAAACAGATACTGACCAAACACTGATGGGAGAAACAGATACTGACCAAACACTGATGGGAGAAATAGACAGGGACCAAACACTGATGGGAGAAACAGGGACCAAACACTGATGGGAGAAACAGGGACCAAACACTGATGGGAGAAACAGGGACCAAACACTGATGGGAGAAACAGATACTGACCAAACACTGATGGGAGAAACAGATACTGACCAAACACTGATGGGAGAAACAGGGATCAAACACTGATGGGAGAAACAGGGACCAAACACTGATGGGAGAAACAGATACTGACCAAACACTGATGGGAGAAACAGGGACCAAACACTGATGGGAGAAACAGGGACCAAACACTGATGGGAGAAACAGATACTGACCAAACACTGATGGGAGAAACAGATACTGACCAAACACTGATGGGAGAAACAGATACTGACCAAACACTAATGGGAGAAACAGACAGGGACCAAACACTGATGGGAAAAACAGACAGGGACCAAACACTGATGGGAGAAACAGATACTGACCAAACACTGATGGGAGAAACAGACAGGGACCACACATGGATGGGAGAAACAGACAGGGACCAAACACTGATGGGAGAAACAGACACTGACCAAACACTGATGGGAGAAACAGACAGGGACCACACATGGATGGGAGAAACAGACAGGGACCAAACACTGATGGGAGAAACAGATACTGACCAAACACTGATGGGAGAAACAGATACTGACCAAACACTGATGGGAGAAACAGATACTGACCAAACACTGATGGGAGAAACAGATACTGACCAAACACTGATGGGAGAAATAGACAGGGACCAAACACTGATGGGAGAAACAGGGACCAAACACTGATGGGAGAAACAGGGACCAAACACTGATGGGAGAAACAGGGACCAAACACTGATGGGAGAAACAGGGACCAAACACTGATGGGAGAAACAGATACTGACCAAACACTGATGGGAGAAACAGATACTGACCAAACACTGATGGGAGAAACAGATACTGACCAAACACTGATGGGAGAAACAGATACTGACCAAACACTGATCGGAGAAACAGGGACCAAACACTGATGGGAGAAACAGGGACCAAACACTGATGGGAGAAACAGATACTGACCAAACACTGATGGGAGAAACAGGGACCAAACACTGATGGGAGAAACAGGGACCAAACACTGATGGGAGAAACAGATACTGACCAAACACTGATGGGAGAAACAGATACTGACCAAACACTGATGGGAGAAACAGATACTGACCAAACACTAATGGGAGAAACAGATACTGACCAAACACTAATGGGAGAAACAGACAGGGACCAAACACTGATGGGAGAAACAGACAGGGACCAAACACTGATGGGAGAAACAGATACTGACCAAACACTGATGGGAGAAACAGATACTGACCAAACACTAATGGGAGAAACAGACAGGGACCAAACACTGATGGGAGAAATAGACAGGGACCAAACACTGATGGGAGAAACAGATACTGACCAAACACTAATGGGAGAAACAGACAGGGACCAAACACTGATGGGAGAAACAGACAGGGACCAAACACTGATGGGAGAAATAGACAGGGACCAAACACTGATGGGAGAAATAGACAGTGACCAAACACTGATGGGAAAAACAGATACTGACCAAACACGGATGGGAGAAACAGATACTGACCAAACACGGATGGGAGAAACAGATACTGACCAAAAACTGATGGGAGAAACAGATACTGACCAAACACTGATGGGAGAAACAGACAGGGACCAAACACTGATGGGAGAAACAGACAGGGACCAAACACTGATGGGAGAAACAGGCAGGGAGCAAACACTGATGGGAGAAACAGACAGGGACCAAACACTGATGGGAGAAACAGACAGGGACCAAACACTGATGGGAGAAACAGACAGGGGCCAAACACTGATGAGAGAAACAGACAGGGACCAAACACTGATGGGAGAAACAGATACTGACCAAACACTGATGGGAGAAAAGACATGAACCACACACGGATGGGAGAAACAGACAGGGACCAAACACTGATGGGAGAAACAGACAGGGACCAAACACTGATGGGAGAAACAGACAGGGACCAAACACTGATGGGAGAAACAGATACTGACCAAACACGGATGGGAGAAACAGACAGGGACCAAACACTGATGGGAGAAACAGACAGGGACCAAACACTGATGGGAGAAACAGACAGGGACCAAACACTGATGGGAGAAACAGATACTGACCAAACACTGATGGGAGAAATAGACAGGGACCAAACACTGATGGGAGAAACAGGGACCAAACACTGATGGGAGAAACAGGGACCAAACACTGATGGGAGAAACAGATACTGACCAAACACTGATGGGAGAAAGAGATACTGACCAAACACTGATGGGAGAAACAGATACTGACCAAACACTGATGGGAGAAACAGATACTGACCAAACACTGATGGGAGAAACAGATACTGACCAAACACTGATGGGAGAAACAGATACTGACCAAACACTAATGGGAGAAACAGACAGGGACCAAACACTGATGGGAGAAACAGACAGGGACCAAACACTGATGGGAAAAACAGACAGGGACCAAACACTGATGGGAGAAACAGATACTGACCAAACACTGATGGGAGAAACAGACAGGGACCACACATGGATGGGAGAAACAGACAGGGACCAAACACTGATGGGAGAAACAGATACTGACCAAACACTGATGGGAGAAACAGACAGGGACCACACATGGATGGGAGAAACAGACAGGGACCAAACACTGATGGGAGAAACAGATACTGACCAAACACTGATGGGAGAAACAGATACTGACCAAACACTGATGGGAGAAACAGATACTGACCAAACACTGATGGGAGAAACAGATACTGACCAAACACTGATGGGAGAAATAGACAGGGACCAAACACTGATGGGAGAAACAGGGACCAAACACTGATGGGAGAAACAGGGACCAAACACTGATGGGAGAAACAGGGACCAAACACTGATGGGAGAAACAGATACTGACCAAACACTGATGGGAGAAACAGATACTGACCAAACACTGATGGGAGAAACAGATACTGACCAAACACTGATGGGAGAAACAGATACTGACCAAACACTGATGGGAGAAACAGATACTGACCAAACACTGATGGGAGAAACAGGGACCAAACACTGATGGGAGAAACAGGGACCAAACACTGATGGGAGAAACAGATACTGACCAAACACTGATGGGAGAAACAGGGACCAAACACTGATGGGAGAAACAGGGACCAAACACTGATGGGAGAAACAGATACTGACCAAACACTGATGGGAGAAACAGATACTGACCAAACACTGATGGGAGAAACAGATACTGACCAAACACTAATGGGAGAAACAGATACTGACCAAACACTAATGGGAGAAACAGATACTGACCAAACACTGATGGGAGAAACAGATACTGACCAAACACTGATGGGAGAAACAGACAGGGACCAAACACTGATGGGAGAAACAGACAGGGACCAAACACTGATGGGAGAAATAGACAGGGACCAAACACTGATGGGAGAAACAGATACTGACCAAACACTGATGGGAGAAACAGATACTGACCAAACACTAATGGGAGAAACAGACAGGGACCAAACACTGATGGGAGAAATAGACAGGGACCAAACACTGATGGGAGAAACAGATACTGACCAAACACTAATGGGAGAAACAGACAGGGACCAAACACTGATGGGAGAAACAGACAGGGACCAAACACTGATGGGAGAAATAGACAGGGACCAAACACTGATGGGAGAAATAGACAGTGACCAAACACTGATGGGAAAAACAGATACTGACCAAACACGGATGGGAGAAACAGATACTGACCAAACACGGATGGGAGAAACAGATACTGACCAAACACTGATGGGAGAAACAGATACTGACCAAACACTGATGGGAGAAACAGACAGGGACCAAACACTGATGGGAGAAACAGACAGGGACCAAACACTGATGGGAGAAACAGGCAGGGAGCAAACACTGATGGGAGAAACAGACAGGGACCAAACACTGATGGGAGAAACAGACAGGGACCAAACACTGATGGGAGAAACAGACAGGGGCCAAACACTGATGAGAGAAACAGACAGGGACCAAACACTGATGGGAGAAACAGATACTGACCAAACACTGATGGGAGAAAAGACATGGACCACACAAGGATGGGAGAAACAGACAGGGACCAAACACTGATGGGAGAAACAGACAGGGACCAAACACTGATGGGAGAAACAGACAGGGACCAAACACTGATGGGAGAAACAGATACTGACCAAACACGGATGGGAGAAACAGACAGGGACCAAACACTGATGGGAGAAACAGACAGGGACCAAACACTGATGGGAGAAATAGACAGGGACCAAACACTGATGGGAGAAACAGATACTGACCAAACATGGATGGGAGAAACAGATACTGACCAAACACTGATGGGAGAAACAGACAGGGACCAAACACTGATGGGAGAAACAGATACTGACCAAACACGGATGGGAGAAACAGACAGGGACCAAACACTGATGGGAGAAACAGACAGGGACCAAACACTGATGGGAGAAACAGACAGGGACCAAACACTGATGGGAGAAACAGATACTGACCAAACACTGATGGGAGAAACAGATACTGACCAAACACTGATGGGAGAAACAGACAGGGACCAAACACTGATGGGAGAAATAGACAGGGACCAAACACTGATGGGAGAAATAGACAGGGACCAAACACTGATGGGAGAAACAGATACTGACCAAACACTAATGGGAAAAACAGACAGGGACCAAACACTATTGGGAGAAACAGACAGGGACCAAACACTGATGGGAGAAATAGACAGGGACCACACACTGATGGGAAAAACAGATACTGACCAAACACGGATGGAAGAAACAGATACTGACCAAACACTGATGGGAGAAATAGACAGGGACCAAACACAGATGGGAGAAACAGACAGGGACCAAACACTGATGGGAGAAACAGATACTGACCAAACACAGATGGGAGAAACAGACAGGGACCAAACACTGATGGGAGAAATAGACAGGGACCAAACACTGATGGGAGAAACAGATACTGACCAAACACTGATGGGAGAAACAGACAGGGACCAAACACTGATGGGAGAAACAGATACTGACCAAACACGGATGGGAGAAACAGACAGGGACCAAACACTGATGGGAGAAACAGACAGGGACCAAACACTGATGGGAGAAACAGACAGGGACCAAACACTGATGGGAGAAACAGATACTGACCAAACACTGATGGGAGAAACAGACAGGGACCAAACACTGATGGGAGAAACAGATACTGACCAAACACGGATAGGAGAAACAGATACTGACCAAACACTGATGGGAGAAATAGACAGGGACCAAACACTGATGGGAGAAACAGATACTGACCAAACACGGATGGGAGAAACAGATACTGACCAAACACTGATGGGAGAAACAGACAGGGACCAAACACTGATGGGAGAAACAGATACTGACCAAACATGGATGGGAGAAACAGATACTGACCAAACACTGATGGGAGAAACAGACAGGGACCAAACACTGATGGGAGAAACAGACAGGGACCAAACACTGATGGGAGAAACAGGCAGGGAGCAAACACTGATGGGAGAAACAGACAGGGACCAAACACTGATGGGAGAAACAGACAGGGACCAAACACTGATGGGAGAAACAGACAGGGGCCAAACACTGATGAGAGAAACAGACAGGGACCAAACACTGATGGGAGAAACAGATACTGACCAAACACTGATGGGAGAAATGACATGGCCCACACACGGATGGGAGAAACAGACAGGGACCAAACACTGATGGGAGAAACAGACAGGGACCAAACACTGATGGGAGAAACAGACAGGGACCAAACACTGATGGGAGAAACAGATACTGACCAAACACGGATGGGAGAAACAGATACTGACCAAACACGGATGGGAGAAACAGACAGGGACCAAACACTGATGGGAGAAACAGAGAGGGACCAAACACTGATGGGAGAAACAGATACTGACCAAACACGGATGGGAGAAACAGATACTGACCAAACACTGATGGGAGAAACAGATACTGACCAAACACGGATGGGAGAAACAGATACTGACCAAACACGGATGGGAGAAACAGACAGGGACCAAACACTAATGGGAGAAACAGATACTGACCAAACACGGATGGGAGAAACAGATACTGACCAAACACTGATGGGAGAAACAGATACTGACCAAACACTGATGGGAGAAACAGACAGGGACCAAACACTGATGGGAGAAACAGATACTGACCAAACACGGATGGGAGAAACAGATACTGACCAAACACTGATGGGAGAAACAGATACTGACCAAACACTGATGGGAGAAACAGACAGGGACCAAACACTGATGGGAGAAACAGACAGGGACCAAACACTGATGGGAGAAACAGGCAGGGAGCAAACACTGATGGGAGAAACAGACAGGGACCAAACACTGATGGGAGAAACAGACAGGGACCAAACACTGATGGGAGAAACAGATACTGACCAAACACTGATGGGAGAAACAGACAGGGACCAAACACTGATGGGAGAAACAGACAGGGACCAAACACTGATGGGAGAAACAGACAGGGACCAAACACTGATGGGAGAAACAGACAGGGACCAAACACTGATGGGAGAAACAGATACTGACCAAACACTGATGGGAGAAAAGACATGGACCACACACGGATGGGAGAAACAGGCAGGGACCAAACACTGATGGGAGAAAAGACATGGACCACACACGGATGGGAGAAACAGACAGGGACCAAACACTGATGACGCGGACCAATTTTGGTGTATGTGAATATCACGGATGTCTAAATGAGATCTAAGGAATATTCCCATTACAAGTCATTGAAGACAAGACATTGAAGTCAGGCCTAATGGTAGAAGAAATCTACACAGCCATTAATGTAAAAACTAATATGAGACAGCATTATGTAGAGGCAGACAAACTTATTCCAGTGATGTATCACTTCCTGGGTTGCTTGCTTTAGATTTAATAAAATCACTGTTTTATCAGCAAAATTATCAATAGAGAACTACTCAGCCTGCTGCCATATAGTCTAACCCCGCCCACACCACTGCTTGGCAGCTTTCTGCCCATGCACAGCCACCAATCAATGGTGGGAGTGGTGTTACACCAAACTCTGCATTTAGGAAACTGGTAGAATCACAGCAGATAAAACAGTGATTGTATCAAAACAGCAGCAAGCAGCGCAGTAAGTGACACATCATTGGAATCATTGTCTCTGCCCCTACACTATGTTACTATAAGGGTTAGCTAAAACCTGGTGACACATTGTAATGTATGGGAGAAGTTTGGTTATTTATTTATTTTGCATGCAAAATTACCAATGTTAAAAAAACGACGCTTACCAAACACTAATGAAACTCAGATCAAACAGTGGACTGATTTATGTAAAAATCCTGGATGTGTGAATGATGCCTTTATTCAGGCAGGTCCTGTATCTGTGAAACATCTCTTTTTCAGGCAGGTCCTGTATCTGTTTATCCATGGACAGCCTAGGAATAATGTCCATTTTGCACATTCTGACCTTCCATTCATCAGGATGTTCTTCAGCAGGACAGCGTGTTCTGTACCATGCACATGTACTATACTTAGAATGGGGAGTCTACAACTCCTCATATGCAAAGATTATATATTAGAGAGGGTCTATCAGCCCCCTGCCATGTCTGTTAGAGTAAATTCTTGTATCACCTTTATTTTCAACTCTGTGTTGTACCACTTCTGTAATAGTCCACCCAGAAATCTATGCATAAACTTATAGCTGGCTGTTTCCAGTTGTGGTATTTCCCTACACTGTAAGGCTATGTGCACATATTGCAGATTTGGTTGCAGACAATTTGCACCCAAATCTGCATGTTCTGGCAGGGAAAAAGCTGCGTCAGAAAAAGTGCGATTTGCTGCATGTTTTAAATGTGTTTTTTTCATTGCTTTCAAAGGTGAAAATGCAGAAAGAATTGACATGCTGCATATTACTTTCTGCAACAAAATGTACAAGGACAAAATCCTGAACGCAAAGACTACACTTTAGAATTCTCATAGACTTTGCTGGCATAAGGATATCCTTGCAGATTTCTGAAAATCTGCAGGCAAAAACGCAGCCTATAGCTATCCAATCAGTGTTGACAGTGGCAATCTTATTCACATACTTCCAGGAGGAATAACAGAGAAGCTACACAAAGTCCAAGAAAAAGTTATCCGAGGATTGTTATTTTATGATACATGCAGATATTTAATGACAAGTCCTGCCTAGGTCATGATGATCATTGCCTACTGAACCCTTGAAGGGGGATCTGTCACCGTGTTGTTTGCCACTTATAAGAGCAGCATAATGTAGAGGCAGAAATACTGACTTCAGTGATGTGTCACTTACTGGGCTGCTTGCTGTAGTTATAATAAAATCACTGTTTTATCAGCAAGAGATTAGCACTAAAAGACTAAAAAAAACCTGCTGCCATGTAATACTCCATATATATGAGCTCTCTTTAAGTCTATGTGGACACGCTGAATCCTTGTGATGACCACAAAGATGCACGTTTTTAGCTCCAAAAAAAACAGCTTCCTTGGTGTGCGTTTTTGCCGCGTTTTACTGCATTTTTTTTTTGCCCAGTGTGTGTTTTAAGTCAAATCTATTGACTGGAAGGGCTCAAAAACGCTGGCAAAAACGTAGAAAGAATTGACATGCTGCATCTATCTGGTCACCACAAAGACACAGCCAAAAAAGACTGCAATGTGCGGACAGAAAAAATGAAATCTCAGACTCTGCTGGGGAAGGAAATGCATGCAGCTCGGAGAGCAAAACTGCACCCAAAAAAGTGCAAAAATGTGGTAAAAAACGCAGCGTGCACACAAGGCATTAAAGGTAACTTGTTACCAGGTTTTTCCTTTATAAGCTGCGGCCACCACCAGTGATCTCTTATATACAGCATTATAGAATACCGTATACAACAGCCCAGGCTGCTCTGTATAATGTAAAAAATACCTCTATAATACTCACCATGGGGGCGGTCCAGGCCGATGGGTGTTGCTGCTCTCTGTCCAGTGCCTCCTCTATGCCGCGATCCTTCTTCTGAGGCCAGTCTACATGACGAGTCCCACATAATCCACACAGGCCGGCGTTGAGGTCCAGTGCACACTTATCTGTGGGCAGATCAAACTACAGTAATGCGCACGCACGAGGAAAGGTTAAAGACTGCCCATGCATGCGCACTACAATTATTTGAACTGCCCTCAGCTGGGTAGATCAAAGTGCGCCTGCACAGGACCTCAATGCCGGCTAATGCGCATGACGTAGGACGCAGCAAGTACACGGGTCTCAGAAGAAGGAGGACGGCGATCGCAGCAGAGCGGATGCGCTGGACAGAGAGCAGTGACGCCCATGGGACCGGACTGCCCCTCTATGTGAGTATATTACAGGGGTTTTTTAATACTTTAGACAGCGCGGCCTGGACTCATATACAGTATTCTGGAATGCTGTATACGAAAGCTCATTGGTTGCGGCCGCAGCTCATAAGGGAAAAACTTGGTGACAGGTTCCCTTTTAACACTATCCCTGACCAGCAGCTCTCTGCAAATGCACAGTGTACACAGAAAGCTGCCAATAAGTGGTGCATGTGCGGTTATACTGAGCTCAGCATTCACAAAACTTGTAGCGCTGAAGCATATTAAACTGTTATGCTATGAAAACTAAAGAAAGCAGCCTAGTAAGTGACACATCACTAGAATCAGGGTCTATGCCCCTACATCATGCTGCTCTAAGGTGGGGTAGGAAAAACCTGGTGATTGACTTCTTTCAAAAGAGGTTCTCTTGTTTTGGAAACCCTTGTCCCCTGGCAAACAAATAGTGCCCGGTGTCTGTTATTTTATGAAGTGTTGACGTCACGTTGACAGCACTGCAGTTAATAAGTGAGCTGAGGTTCTGAGCCGTTGAGCTCAGTACTTGGCTGCAGCGAAATCAATTTGCCATCAGCTCATCAGACAATACCAGACACCAGGGGTTGCTGTGGAGCCTTCAGGCTGGTTTACACGCAGCACCCGTGAAAGCACCTGTCCCCGTCGGTTGTGCGTCACGGGCAAATCGCTGCCCGTGGCGCACAACTTCGCTAATACCCGTCACACATACTTCCCTTCCTAGCGATGTCGCTGTGGCCGGCGGACCGCCTCCTTTCTAAGGGGGCGGTTCGTGCGGCATCACAGCGGCATCACTAAGCTGCCGCCCAATAGAAGCGGAGGGGCGGAGATGAGCGGGCGGAAGATCCCACCCACCTACTTCCTTCCTCATTGCCGGAGGACGCAGGTAAGGAGATGTTCCTCGTTCCTGCGGTGTCACACACAGCGATGTGTGCTGCCGCAGGAATGACGAACAACATCGTACCTGCAGCAGCAACGATATTTGGGATTAGAACGACGTGTCAACGATCAATGATCAGGTGAGTAATTTTGATCGTTAGCGGTCGTTCATACGTTTCACACGCAACAACGTTGTTGCGTGTAAAGCCCCCTTTATACTGGACCTGGGGAGAGTGACTAAAACACAGTTTGTTTTTTAACTTCCTAATGGTCAAGACTAATGTCTCAAATCTGCAGTGTCACTTTATGGGGTAATAACTCTGGAATGTTTCAACATATCTTAGTAATTCTGAGAATGTTTTTTTTTTCGTGACACACTGTACTTTATATTAGTGGTATATTAAGGGAAATGTGCTTTGCTTTTATTCAGGAACATATTGAAAATTTGATGAAAATGTCTCAATGTGTAAATTGCTATGCCTGTAAACCAGTTATTGTGTGTGTAATATGACTATCATTTCTTACATGTCTGTTTTATGTCAGCCTCATTTTTTATTTTGTCAGAATGTTAGAAGGGTTAAAAGTATAGCAGCAATTTTTCATTTCTTCAAGGAAATTTACAAAACCTGTTTTTTTTTTTTTCTTAGGACATAATCAGATTTAAATGAGTTTAGGGACCTGTATAAACCCCCCAAAAGTGACACTATTTTAAAAACGGCACCTCTCAAGTTATTAACCACTGCTCTCAGAGGTTGTTAATTCTCAAAAAGAAGCTGGAGGGTTAACGCAAATTGCAATGAGAAATTAGTGGGGTTTTTTATTAAAATGTTATTGACTTCCTAACTGTCCCATAGTTGGCAGACCCCAAAGCCATTACTTTGCATCATGTTGCCATGACAACAATAGTAACCACTCAATCACACTCTTAGGATGCGCTTCATTGTGTTTGGGGCTCGGGTGAAACGTTTTTCTTAAAGAGGTTGTCCACTACTTTTACATTGATGGGCTCTCCTTAGGATAGGTCATCTATATGTGATCGGCTGGGGTTCGACACCCTGCAGCCCCGCCGATCAGCTGTTTTTGCTTACGCCGGTGGCAGTAGATACTCGGAAATGTTCAGTTGCAGAGCTGCCCTGTCAACTGATAGCGGCTGCGACTGGGTACTGCACAATCGCCTCCTATTGATTTTAATAAGAGGCAGATGTGCAAGTTCCCGGCCGTGTCTGCTATCTGAAGACGGGACCGCTCCGGAACTGAGCACCGCCGGCACCGGCATCAACTAACCCGGCCGATCAGACATTGATGACCTATCTTAAGGACAGGCCATTCATGTAAAAGTAGTGGATAACCTCTCTAATGTATCTTGATACGTCTCTATTTTTGCAATACACTACCCCAAATTTCCTGGACAGGTAAAGATTTGAAAACATATTTTGGCAACCCGAAAAAAAAAAAATAACAGCTGAAAGGTCATAAGAAGTCCCTGAAGTTGTGGCTGCAGATTTCCATTTATGTAAGGGAGTCAGGGGGCCAACGAATCTTCCAAAAAATAAAGAATAAGGCTATGTGCGCACTAGGCGTTTTTTTCACGCTGCGTTTTTATGTGCGTTTTTGTCTAAAAAACGCACCCGCGGCTAAAAACGCGGCAAAAACGCATGCGTTTTTGCCGCGATTTGGTGCGTTTTTTGCTGCGTTTTTGCTCACTGCGTTTTTAATCAGTGCACAATGCCATTAAAGATTGTTGATGAAAAAAAAAAAAAAAAAAAGGTCTGATGTCATTTCCTTCTTCAAAATGTTCATTGTATGCAGGAGAGCAGACAGCTGCAGAACTAGTGTATGCAGGAGAGCAGACAGCAGCTGCAGAACTACAAGTCTCAGCATCCTCCATTCACTAGTGTATGCAGGAGAGCAGACAGCAGCTGCAGAACTACAAGTCTCAGCATCCTCCATTCACTAGTGTATGCAGGAGAGCAGACAGCAGCTGCAGAACTACAAGTCTCAGCATCCTCCATTCACTAGTGTATGCAGGAGAGCAGACAGCAGCTGCAGAACTACAAGTCTCAGCATCCTCCATCCAGGACTGTATGCAGTTTTTTGCCCAAAAAGAAAAAAAAATGATGTAGGCTTCGCCATATTTTTGTATGCTAGCCGGGTACAGCAGGCAGGTACGGGCTGCCCCCAACCCCCAGCTGCCTATTTGTACCCGGCTGGGAACCAAAAATATAGAGAAGCCCTTTTTTTTTTTAATTATTTCATGAAATAATTAAAAAAAAAAATGACGTGGGCTTCGCCTAATTTTTGAGTCCAGCCGGGTACAACTAGGCAGCTGGGGATTGGAATCCACAGTGCAGGGTGCCCATGCTTTCTGGGCACCCCCACTGCGAATTGCAGTCCGCAGCCACCCCAGAAAATGGCGCTTTCATAGAAGCGCCATCTTCTGGCGCTGTATCCAACTCTTCCAGCTGCCCTGAAGCCGGGTGGCTAGCTAGGTAATAATGGGGTTAGGGCTAGCTGTATAGCTGGCCCTAAGCCTGAAATTCATGGTGTCACGCCAATATTAGACATGGCCACCATGAATTTCTAGTAATGATAAAAAAAAAACACAACACAGAGAAAAATATTTTTATTAGAAATAAAACACAACACAATTAGTGACTCCATCTTTATTGAAATAAAGAACCCACCCTCCACAGTAATCCTGGGTCAGGGTCCCGCGCCGTCCAATCAGGATCCAATATCATCTGATCGGTTTGCTGGAAGGCAAAGCGATCAGATGATGTCAGGATCAAGTGCCTGAATCCCATCACACATCAGCTGATTGTATAAAAGCCGATTATACAATCAGCTGATGCATCAGTAGAAAAAAAAAAAAAAATACATACTCACTTATGTGCTGTGGTGATTACCGGCAGCTCCTGGAGCGATCGATTGGACAGGAGTCTGATCCTATACGATCGCTGCCGGAGCTGCCGGTAATCAGCTGATGAAGTCCCCTGACGGCAGGATCAGCTGATAGCCGGCCGGGCGCGAAAAAGCCGGCGACACCGCGATCAGCTGATGCGTCAGGTGACTGCATCAGGTGATCAGCGCCAGGTCCTGCCCCGGGGAGACTGCACACAGCCAGAGCGGCGGGACCGGGAGGAGATGGGAGCGGGCATGGCACCGGGACCCTGCGGACAGGTGAGTATATGACTTTTTTTTTTTTTTTCTCTACTGTTCACTTTGGTTTTCGCCGCTGCCTCCACCTCCCGCCCAGACATGGCGCCGCACGGAGCTGACATGCACAGGACGGGAGGTGGAGGCAGCGGTGACGGTACCGGGAGGATTCATGCTTCTGTGTTTACCAACAGAAGGAATCCTCTTCCTGTACACGTCACTGTAGTACCCACCCCTTGCGTTTATAGCTGCGTTTTTAGTCATAGAAACGCGGCTATATGCGTTATTCATTGCGTTTTTAACATCTCATTGAATTCAATGAGTGAAAAACGCAGTGGAAAACGCAGAAATAATTGACATGCTGCGTTTTTGTGGTCACCACAAAAACGCAGCTACAAAAAAACGCTGTGTGAGGACAGCACTTCTGAAAACCCATTGACATTGCTGGGGAAGCAATGTCACTGCGTTTTCAGCACAAAAACGCGGTAAAAAACGCCGCTAAAAACGCGGCAAAAACGCCTAGTGCGCACATAGCCTAAAACGGATAATTCTGACCTCCTAGCCTTGGAAGGATTTTTCTATAAAATCTAAATAACCCCAGGAAACAAAATAGATAATAAAAGATGACACACCACAAAACACTTGCAGAAAAACACAAAATCCTGCAGAAATGCTGCATGAAGGGGTTTTCCTGATGTTTTTAGGGACCCCACTGCTGGAGCCCTATTATTAGAGCAGGGGTCCTAACCCCACTGTTGCAGGACGGCAATGAGGGAGGAGATGGAATGAACGATATACAAATTTATGGGACTGTCTGAAACAGCCAAGCATGTCATTTCAGTAACAACTTATTTAAGGCCTTGTGCGCACACTGCGTTTTTTGCCATGGTTTTCGCGGCGGAAAAGATGCAGATTTTGTTCCTCACCTTGCTGCAGTCCTTCCCCAGAAAAACCTATAAGAAAAACAAATGCTGTGCTCACACTGCATATTTTTTACCTCTAGGTTTTGCTGCAGAATTTCTGCAGCAAAAAAAAATGAGCATGTCTTTTCCACAGGTACTTGCGGTTTTTGCCAAAGAAATGGTAAAAAAAAGCAGGTACCAACCCGCGGCCAAACCACGGGTGCATAATTACCACGGTTTTTGCCACGGGTGCAATATTCTGCCAGAGGGTGCGGATTTTTCTTAAGAAAAAGTTATTTCCCAGGGCGCACAGGGCCTAAGCGGCCATATGACACTCAGATTTCAGAGGATGATGGCCAAGGTTGTTTCTTGTAGTGGCCACTAGCCTCCCGATCTTTAGGGTACATTCACACAACCATCCAGTTTTTGTGGTCCATAAAACGCGGTCCTGTTTTTCTTTCATGCATCTGTGTGACATCCGCATTCATTTCGTTCACGGTCCGATTTACATGTGTGTACCTTCTGGGGTTTTTTGGGAATCGCAAAAAAATACAGTCAAAAGCTAGAAAGATAGATAGCTGGATAGATGATAGATAGATAGATTTGGTTTGTTTAGCCTTGTTTTTATCCACAAAGTCATTACTTATCCCCAAAAAACGAAGTGAAGTAGGTTTTTTGTAGCCAGCTAAGGTGAAACAGACAGCGGCAGCCTGCAGACCGCAGCTGGCAGCTTCACCTTGACTGGTAATCCAAAACAGAGGGCACCCCACGCTGTTATTTTAAATTAAATAAATAATTTAAAACAGAAAATGTGGGGTCCCCACCAAATTGGATCATCAGCCAAAGTAAAGCGGACAGCTGTGGTCTGGTATTCTCAAACTAGGGAGGTCCACGGTTATTGGACCCTCCCCAGCCTAAAAATAGCATGCCGCAGCCGCCCCAGAAGTGGCGCATCCAATAGATGTGCCAATCCTGGCTCTTCGCCCCGGCTCATCCAGTTGCCCTGGTGCAGTAACAAACTGGGTAATATATGGAGTTGATACCAGCTGTGTAATGTCACCTGGCATCAAGCCCCGGCATTAGTGATGTCATAGCGTCTATCGGATACCCGACATTACTAACCCAGTCAGTAATAAAAAAAAAAAAAAAAAAGACGAACTAATCAATAAGGGGGTCCCACGACGATCTATACTCACTGTCCCTGTCAATGAAGAACAGAATGCTCCCCATTGGCTGGGAGAGCAGTGCAGTGACCTGAGCTAACATCATTAGGCCAGGCCAGGTCACTGTAGGGGATGATGAGCGCTGCCGTCAAAAGGTTAGCTAAGTTCATTACCTGCGGTGATGAAATCTGCTGAACTCGTGACGCTAACGCTTGTCACTCCTTCCATGGCCGCCGTGTTCTCATGTGAAGTATTGTGGGAGACCGTGGCGTCACCTCTAGTCACAGTCTCAGCCCCCCGCGAGACTTGAGGTGACATCGCAGCGGGCATGAAACTCAGTCATGAGCGCTGACGTCACAAGTTCAGCGGACTTCCTCACCGCAGGTAATGAACTTGGCTAGTCTCTTGACGGCAGCGCTAGTCATCCCCGCAGCTGCACGCACACTGTTGTGAGTCACTGCGGGGCTGGCAAGGGCAGTGCGACATAGACTACAGGGGTATCCATAGATGGAAGCCACACGGAAGTGCTTCCGTGTGGCTTCTGGGGATTTTGCATACCCATTGACTTGCATTGTGTAATGGTCCGCATTTTGCGGAACAGACTAGGACATGTTCCATAATAACGGAACGGACATACGCACACGGATGGCACACAGAAGCACTTCCATGGGCCATCTGATCCTACACAAAACACATTGAAAATATGGTCTTCTCAGTAGGTCCGCAAAAAAATATGAACTGACCAGGACAAACGGAAGAGTCGTCTGAATGAGCCCTAAAGGAAATACCGCCACTTATCAGCAGAATTATGCAGCCATTACTATCTGCAGCATGAGCCAGATGTAGTCGTGCGCATTTTAACTTCAGGAAAAAAAAACATTACCTATTGCATCCGAATAAAAATTGACATTTATCAAGCTCCTTATGCAAAGTCTGTACTCAACAAGTCTCCAAGTGGCGGAATAGTGGCAGGCAGAAATGCACTGTGGGTTTTATATGTGGGCAGATTGCGCAGGATCCCCCTCAACATGAGCGAGGTGAAATAGAAGCCTATTTATTACATGGTCTGCCATCCCCATCAGCACGCGTATACTTCTCTTTAATGTGGGCACTAATGGACAATTCTGGCATGTGATCGCAGTCCTTGCCACAACCTCATCCCCATAACGGCAGCAAAGGAAACGGAGCATCTGTTGTTTATGTACAGCTCCATCTATAAAATGATCATGTTGTTATCCATGTGATCGGCGCTCATATAACAGCTCCATTCTGTTATGTATTCTCCCTGGTGACAATCTGCTTAACCCTTCACACACCTAATAAATTTACTAAGAGGCCGTCAGCTCCTGGAATAGCAGTAATGAATTGTTCCTGGGAAGTCTGCATCCAGCCATACATGTGCTAGTCAGCTATGAAACACATGTTTATAGGGGCATTGCTGGTGGGCTGCTCGTCTGCTCCTGTAAACAAATGATCGCAAAAACGAAGAAAAACCTGCATTTTACAGTACAGCAAAGTGCTGGACATTTCTGAAATCTCCTGCACATTCTGCCCATCTGAACCCTTTAAAGCATATTTTGCGCAGCATGTCAATTCTTTCTGTGTTTTTCACCCAATCAAATGACTGGGAAGAAAAATATGCAAGAAAAAAAAAGCATAAAAAAGGGGCAATGTTCACGTGCAGCTGAAAATGGCATATTCCATGGTTTTTAAAACCAGCAGCATCTTCTATATGTGGCATTCTTCCATCAATGGATAAGCCACAACTTTAATAGAATTTTTCTTGAAGTACTGTAATGCGGCTTCTTCAAAGAAACACTTCTTGAATCGCTTCCTACAACTAAATTCTAATTTAATAGAAACTGCAACTATGATTACAATATAACTGCATGTATTATCACAAAAGATAGTGTGGATTAACTGAAGAAAACTGCTCACATTCGAACGAGGAAAAGTGCGCACACTCGAACAAGGAAAAGTGCACAAACGAGAAAAAGTGCTCACAGTTGAACGAGGAAAAGTGCTCATATTGGAAAGAGGAAACATGCTCGTATTAGAATGTGGAGCATTGCTCATATTACCTCAAAGAAAACGACTCATGTTACCTCAAAGAAAACGGCTCATGTTACCTCAAAGAAAACGGCTCATGTTACCTCAAAGAAAACGGCTCATGTTACCTCAAAGAAAACGGCTCATGTTACCTCAAAGAAAGCGGCTAATGTTACCTCAAAGAAAACGGCTCATGTTACCTCAAAGAAAACGGCTCATGTTACCTCAAAGAAAACGGCTCATGTTACCTCAAAGAAAGCGGCTCATGTTACCTCAAAGAAAACGGCTAATGTTACCTCAAAGAAAACGGCTCATGTTACCTCAAAGAAAACGGCTCATGTTACCTCAAAGAAAACGGCTCATGTTACCTCAAAGAAAACGGCTCATGTTACCTCGAAGAAAACGGCTCATGTTACCTCAAAGAAAACGGCTCATGTTACCTCAAAGAAAACGGCTCATGTTACCTCAAAGAAAACGGCTCATGTTACCTCAAAGAAAACGGCTCATGTTACCTCAAAGAAAGCGGCTCATGTTACCTCAAAGAAAACGGCTAATGTTACCTCAAAGAAAACGGCTAATGTTACCTCAAAGAAAACGGCTCATGTTACCTCAAAGAAAACGGCTCATGTTACCTCAAAGAAAGCGGCTCATGTTACCTCAAAGAAAACGGCTAATGTTACCTCAAAGAAAACGGCTCATGTTACCTCAAAGAAAACGGCTCATGTTACCTCAAAGAAAACGGCTCATGTTACCTCAAAGAAAACGGCTCATGTTACCTCGAAGAAAACGGCTCATGTTACCTCAAAGAAAACGGCTCATGTTACCTCAAAGAAAACGGCTCATGTTACCTCAAAGAAAACGGCTCATGTTACCTCAAAGAAAACGGCTCATGTTACCTCAAAGAAAGCGGCTCATGTTACCTCAAAGAAAACGGCTAATGTTACCTCAAAGAAAACGGCTAATGTTACCTCAAAGAAAACGGCTCATGTTACCTCAAAGAAAACGGCTCATGTTACCTCAAAGAAAGCGGCTCATGTTACCTCAAAGAAAACGGCTAATGTTACCTCAAAGAAAACGGCTCATGTTACCTCAAAGAAAACGGCTCATGTTACCTCAAAGAAAACGGCTCATGTTACCTCAAAGAAAACGGCTCATGTTACCTCGAAGAAAACGGCTCATGTTACCTCAAAGAAAACGGCTCATGTTACCTCAAAGAAAACGGCTCATGTTACCTCAAAGAAAACGGCTCATGTTACCTCAAAGAAAACGGCTCATGTTACCTCAAAGAAAACGGCTCATGTTACCTCAAAGAAAACGGCTCATGTTACCTCAAAGAAAACGGCTCGTTACCTCAAAGAAAACGGCTCATGTTACCTCAAAGAAAACGGCTCATGTTACCTCAAAGAAAACGGCTCATGTTACCTCAAAGAAAACGGCTCATGTTACCTCAAAGAAAACGGCTCATGTTACCTCAAAGAAAACGGCTCATGTTACCTCAAAGAAAACGGCTCATGTTACCTCAAAGAAAACGGCTCATGTTACCTCAAAGAAAACGGCTCATGTTACCTCAAAGAAAACTATGAGGAAAACTGTTCATAGAAAACTGCATGTATTAACTAGAAGACAGCTGGGTGTTAGCATGAAAAAACTGCACGTATTAGAATGAAAAAACCTGAATTTAGGTAAAGTGCATGTATTAGCATAGAAAAGACAAAACAATCTAAGATGGAGGTTTCCTAAGAAATACCATCTACTAACTAGCACATTTTTATTGAACTGTTAAGTTCTTATTGCTAGTCCACTAAAGATTGTCTCCTGGATTCACATAATAGCCTGTAATTTGTTATGATTATTATTTTATTTTATATAGAAGTTAAAATATATAATTAAAGTTATAAGGATGAGGATTTGTTACATTGAAAAGGAACTACAGGCTCCTCACAGATCCGGAAGTCACACATCTGGTAATGAAATATTCATGCTGAAGTCAGCTGCTCGTATAATACTATGACACTGAGCACAGGATAGCGGTAATAGGAAGAGGAAGCATGTGAGCACAGTGACCGGGGAATGGGACACAGCCATTGATCTCACCCCCTCCTTATCTTTTTCCTCAGAAAAAAATGTTCACAAATATACCCTCCTCCAGTGCTAATGTCTACATGTCTTATATCTATCCATAAAGAACTCTGGCAGCACAGGAAGAACGTTCAAACCAAGTGCTGGCACTCATGCATCATGGCGTTGCCAATTATATAAATGCACCTTCCCACTTGTTTGTTTTCCCTCAATAAAGCCAGAGCTGTCAATCAAAGAAGAGGAGGGTGGTGACAGAAGAAAAACAAGCAGGTGGGAAGGTGGATTTAAATGTTTATTAGCGCTATGATGTATCGAGGAGTAGTACTTGGTTTGAACATTCAATCTGTGCTGACAGACTACTTTTAGCACCTTCATGACTGATGCCATACATCACATGCCTCACCATGTTCCTGCCTTAGGCCCCCTTCACACGCATGTTTTTCGGGTCCGTGTTCCGTTTCTCCGGTACGTGTGACATCCGTGTGATGGTGTATGCTAGCCGTGTGTGCGTGTGATACATACGTGTAATGTCCGTGTGTTGTCCGTGTGAAATGTTCCGTGTGTGATGCACAATGTCATTGATACATACCCGCTGACAGCAGACAGTGACGCACGATGAGAATGAACTCGGGTGAACTTCACCCGACTTCGTTGTCATACCGCGGCTCTGTCTGTGTCGTGCACTGATTAGCGGTCACCCGTGAAGGACTCACCGGTGACCGCTAATCCCCTGAGTGACTGAAGTGAGCAGCACGAATTGCGCTGCCGTCACTCAGGTTACCTGCGGCTAGTTGGAGTCCTCCACCCGAGACCGCAACTCACCTGTGACTTAATCGCTGATCGCGCAGTTCACATCAGTCACTCGGGAGACTTGCTGTCACAGTTGGAGGATCCAGCGGTGGCTGCGAGTGACCCGAGTTTCATCATCGCTGATCGCGCTTCTCACCTCAGTTGCTACGTGGAGTTGACAAGAGCGGCGGTGTTCTACTGCAGCTCCTGTCACCTTCATGTAGCAGAACTAAGAGCGTCGCGGGACCTCCGTGGATTACGCCGGAACTGGAGGGGTTTTCGGGGCTTAATAAAGTGGTGAGCGAGGGTGGGCTTTTTTTTTTTTATTTCAATTAAAGGATTTTTCGTTGTGTGTGTTTATTTTCTTTAACTTACAGGTTAATCATGGGAGGTATCTCGGGGAGACGCCTGTCATGATTACTCTTGGACTTAGTGGCAGCTATAGATTGCTGCCATTAACTCCTTATTACCCCGTTTTCCACCGCACCAGGGCAATTCGGGATGACCGGGTACAGTCCCGGAACTGTCGCATCTAATGGATGCGGCAATTCCGGGCGGCTGCTGGCTGATATTGTTAGGCTGGGGGGCTCCCCATGATGTCGAGCTCCCCATCCTGAGAATACCAGCCTTCAGCCGTGTGGCTTTACCCTGGCTGGTATCAAAATTGGGGGGGACCGCACGCCGTTTTTTTCTTAATTATTTATTTATTTTTTTAACTGCTCGATATGGACACGCCCACCGGCGGCTGTGATTGGTTGCAGTGAGACAGATGTCACTCAGCGTGGGGGCGTGTCTTACTGCAACCAATCATAGGCGCCGGTGAGCGGGGAAAGCAGGGAATATGAGATTGAATAATGAGCGGCCGGCTTTTTCAAAATAGTAAAAGCCGCCGGAGTTTTTTTTAACAGCTGTGCAGCACCGCGCTGGTGATCGGGGAACGGTGAGTATGAGAGAGGGGTAGAGACTGACCGACGGACTGAGAGAGGGACAGACAAGAGAGAGACCGACCGACGGACTGAGGGAGATTGACTGACATACACAGAAAAAAAAAGATTGACCGACATCGCTTCAAAAAAGTACAAAACGTACACGGACCATACAGAGATGCATTCGTGTCACGTACGTGTGCTCACAAACCCATAGACTGTCATTGGGTGCGTGTGTGCGTGTTCCGTGCAGAAAACAGACATGCTTCCGTGCAAAACGGACACACATACATATCACGGACACGGACCTAATGGAGAAATGCACGTGTAACTCCAAACATTGAATAACATTGGAGTACTTTTGTCCGTGTCTCCGGTACATACGGAAACAGACCAAACACGTATCAGAGACGTGTGTGTGTGAAGGGGGCCTTAGAATTTGAGCCCATAACTTTCTTGGCACTTGACAGCTGATTTAATCAGCCGTCAAGTGGCTAAAACAGCCGTCAAGTGGCTAAAACAGCCGTCAAGTGGCTAAAACAGCCGTCAAGTGGCTAAAACAGCCGTCAAGTGGCTCTCCCACAGCAGTTAGCCAGCTAAATGCCACTGTCAATCTCTATCAGGCAGTGTGCCACTAATCCCGCCCATCGCCATCCCCGTCATGTGATTGTGGTGCGCCGAAGGGTTGTCACGACAGCTGGGGGTTATCTGATAAGGCCCCTTTTACACATCATTTTTTTTGCCATCAGTCGTAATCCGTCGAAATGTGAAAAAAAAACGGATCCAGCGCTGGATCAGTTTTTTTCTCATTGACTTGTATTAGCGACGGATGCCCTGACATTGCATCCGTCCTACGATGGATCCGTCGAAAAATGCATATGTGGCCCACGGAAGCAACGTCCTGAGGAACTTTTTTGTCACCGTCGAAAAAAACGGACGGCGCTGGATCCGTAGCCATCCATCATCTTTTCTAAAGGAAGCCTAAAGGCGCAGGATCCATCCTATGACGGAATCCAGCGATGGAGTCCGTTTTTTTAAACAGAGCATGCCCAGATGGGGTAAAACATTGCCTGGACGAACATCGATCTCTCTCTCTCTCGTTCCAACGGATCCGTCTTTTTACAGGATCTGTCACATCAGTTTTACCACAATCTGAGACGGATCCGTCGCATCAGTCACAAAACGGATTGTGACTGATGGCAAAAAACTGATGTGTGAAAGAGGCCTAACCCCCATGTCTGTCATCAAGATCCTCATGTGAACGCTGGATACCGTGTGTATTTTTGCTATACAAATGAGTGCTGATGCACTTCTATGTATAGCACAGGCGGTTAGAACATTACAGCTTCAAGCCCCCTAAGGGGACTAATAAATACTGTAAAAAAACCAAATACAAATGTACAAATCACCCCCCTTTTGCCCTATTAAAAAATAAAAAAAATACATCCTGTATATGGTATCGCTGCATTCAGAAACATCCAATTTATCAAAATATAAAATAAACTAATCTGGTCGGTAAATGGCACAATGGGGAGAAAAAAAAAAAAAAATCAAAAAGGCCAGAAAGTTTTTTTTGTTGTGGTAACTTGCATAAAAAGCAATTAAAACCTTGCATCTACTCTAAAATCGTATCAGTAAAAATGTCAGCTAAGAGCACACAAAATAAGCCCTCACACAACCCCAGATCCCCAAAAATGAGAACACTACGGGTCTTGGAAAAAGACAACAAAAACTAAATTATTATATTATTTTTTTTTTTTTTTAAATTTCGGATTTTTTTTGTCATCACTTTAATACAAAAAAAAAACAAAAAACTTTGTTTGGTACCCACATAGTCGTACTGAGCTGGGGAATCATGACAGGTCAGTTTTACCACATAGTGAACACGGTAAACAAAAAAAGATAAAAATGAACTTAAAAAAAAAACAACAACAATGAAATGGTGTGTGCAATTTCACCACTCTTGGAATTATTTTCTAGTACAATAGGGGGCAGAATTAATGGTGTCATTCAAAAGCACAAGTCGGCCTGCAAAAAACAAGCCCTCATAGGTCTATATTGATGGAAAAATAAAAATGTTATGGCTCTTGGAATAAGGGGAGAAAAAACAAAAAAAAAAAATGGGGAAAAAAAAAAAAAAAAAATCGCCAGGGTGGGGTGAAGTAACCCCTTTAGACCCCAGCGATTTTTATTTTCATTTCTTTTTTTAAGTTGTCTGCATACAGAACGGGCAACCCATCTCAAGTGGATGGCGTCTCTTGCTTTTACCCGACTGTCTGATAGAAAGATCAGGCATGCTGAAT
Organism: Anomaloglossus baeobatrachus; assembly: GCF_048569485.1. Lineage (NCBI taxonomy): Eukaryota > Metazoa > Chordata > Amphibia > Anura > Aromobatidae > Anomaloglossus > Anomaloglossus baeobatrachus. Next base: position 392,198,782 of record NC_134355.1, read on the forward strand.
TTCAACAACAAGCGTGTACATCCGAAGGCTACATGCTAAGCGAGCACCAATATTTCCCTAGAAATGTGGACATCTAGCTACAGTTAAAAAAAGGAAGCCATTGAAAACACAAGCAGCAAAATGTGGCGTCAATTCAGCATCAAGGACGTATTCACCCATTGCATTCCACATGTGCGTTAGGAGAATAATGGGTACAAACTGCATCATGAATGCATTGTGTGAATACAGTCCAAACTTGTATTCCCAAGATTGAACTTAGGCTGCTTTCACACTACGTTTTTTTGACCTGCGTCATGAACGTTTTTTTAACGCAAAAACGGATCCAGTGCAAATGCGTTTTCATTTCAATGCATTTGCAATGGACTCGCGTCAACATGTGTTCACCTGCGTTTGCGTGCGTTATAGTGAGGATCCAGCGACTTGCAGTTTTTTAACTTTTTTCAAAAACGCTACTTGTAGCGTTTTTGAGCTGCGTCCAAATACTGTTTTTCACTGGATCCTGACTAAACAACACGCAAACGCATGTGAATGCTGATAGACAGGATCCTGCTTGCTCTACTGAGCATGCCCAGAAACCAGCCTGGCGTGATCAGTCTCTCTCTCCCCCCCCCCTCCCTCTCCCCCCCTCCCTCTCTCTCCTCCCCCTCCCTCTCTCTCCCCCCCCTCCCTCTCTCTCCACCCCCTCCCTCTCTCTCCTCTCTCTCTCTCCCCCACCTGAGAGCGACAGACGTAACCAAGGTAAAAATGTACCCGATGTTTATTTTGGTTACATGTGCAGGGATCAGGCAGCCCGGCTTCTAGCAGCTGTGGACGCTCGTAACCAAGGTAAATAACGGGTATCCAAGCAAAGCACTTTGCTTAGTTACCCGATGTTTACCATGGTTACGAGCCTCCGCAGCTGTCAGATGTCAGCTCCCAGTCTATCACGTTCAGTTCCCCTCACTCCCGATCACATGGCTTCAATGCCCGCCCATAAACTGCAAGTGACAGGATCCTGCAAAACAACACATGCGTTTTTCTTTGTAAAAACAGGATCCACTTTTACAGCAAAAAAACGTTCATGACGCATGTTAAAAAAACGTAGTGTGAGAGCAGCCTTAGGCTGCTTTCACACATCCGGTTTTTGCTGTGCGGCACAATACTGCGCTTTGCGGGAAAACCGCATCCGTTTTTTTGCCGCCGGGAGTTTTTCCACATAGACTTTTATTAGCGCCAGATTGTGCCGCATGGCCTTGTGTTGCGTCCGGTTTTTGACGGATGTGGCATATTTAGCTGATGCGGCGGCCAGATGAAACGTTCAAGTGAACGTTTTTGTCTGCGGCGCGAAAAAAAACGCATCGGCGCAATGCAGCGCGATTTACAATGCAATTCTATGGCCGCCGGATGCGGTTTTTTGAACTGCGCATGCTCAGTATCAAGCCGCATGCGTCAAAAAACGGACGGGCTGCATGGAAAAACTTATGCAACGGATCCGTTTTTTTCACCACATCTGTTGCACAGGTTTTTGAGCCGGATTGTGCCGCACTGCAAAAACCGGATGTGTGACAGCAGCCTTAGTGTGAACAGAGCGGTGGTCAATCAGGCGCACTCCAATCCATTAAGGGGACCGCCAGACATAGCCAAGTGTTGCGCTTGCCTGGATATCTGCAGCACTCCTATAAGAATGAACGGAGCGGCACTGCGCAAGATCGACCACCGCTCCATTCACCTGGTCTTGGGTGAGAGTCCCAGTAATAGGATGCCCAGCGATCAGGACATTACACCCCATCACACAGGGAAGAGAGAACTGGAACATTTTACAATACTCCTTGCTACAGGTAAAAAGTTCAAGCCCAGTGGATTACTTTTCATGAAAGCTCATGCCTCTGTGCATTTAAAGATGCTGGGCGGTTTCTTGTGCATGTTATTTTTCATAGACTTTCACGGGGAGCCTAAAAATGCTCATAAAAAATGCAATATTTTTTTTTTAGTGCAGAATCCCAGTGTTCCTGCAATAAAATACATTAAAAAAAATGTTGCATAAAATATACACCAAAAAAAACACACAAAACCCCACAATAATCAGAGCAGATTGGTATTTTGGTGCAGTATAAAAGCAGGACTTCCTTTCGTGAGAACATGGCCTCACACATGCGTTAGGTCTGATCAGAATATCACAGACTATCCTGTACTGTTTGATCCAGAAAAAAAAAATAAGAATAACATACAAGCCACACAGACACAAAACAAGTCACATAGCATATGCGCCCAGTATATACACAGAGAGTGCTTCCCCATTGTCTTCCTATTAAACGGGTTTCATCTTTGCCTATTCGCCACATATCTACCGTATATGACTATAATTAAAGGGAATCTGTCACCAGGTTTTTGCTCCCCCTTCTGAGAGCAGCATAACATACAGAGACCCTGATTCCAGCGATGTGTCACTTACTGAGCTGTTTGCTGTCATTTTGATAAAAACAATGTTTTCTCTGCTGCAGATCTAGCAGTTATGCAGAGCTCATGAATATGCTGGACTACCTGCCCAAGTAGTCCTCTAATGATAATTTACTGCTGATTAAACAGTGATTTTATGAAAACTATTCTAAGCAGCTCAGTAAGTGACACAGCTGGAATCAGGATCTCTGCTCCTATATTGTGCTTCTCTCAGGTTAGGTGGCAAAAATCTGTTGACAGGCTCCCTTTAAGGCCAATTGATGGCGCAGGTCATGTACCTATCCTCGTACCATGTACATTTGGATCAGTCATATCCTTCTTGAAACTTACATATGGAAGCCATGACAGAAGTGTGAACAGAGGATAAAGGAGGTTTATTATTCTAGGATACAGCGACTGAACAGTACACAAAGCCCAATATTATAGGAAGCCATGCTCTGCACAGACATATAAACCTTCGCGTATTCTCTAGTGTCACAATAACTGCAGGCTTGGCGGTAAAATTACCCATTTTAAGCCCCCAGACACCTATTATTTCACTAGTTTGCAGAGGAAGGTGCACACACTGAGTAATAAGATATGTGCAAGCAAAATAAACAGTATTTAACCATAAAGACCGCATGAGCGAAAACGGCCATAGTGCATCATACATCACAAAGGTACCTCCAAATCCTACCAAACCTTCCTGGGATTCAGCCATCACATGCTGGATCACAGCCAGCCCAGGGTAAGAATGCTGAACAGATGACAACAAGTGACATCACATGGGAGACATGTTTATGAGATTGTCTCACGTTCCAGGGTAGAAGCCACAAATCCGGTTTCACTACATACACAGGACTGGGCTCACAACAATGACTGCTGAATGACGGCATTGTGATGGGTCTGGATGAGCTGCCGGTACGATCAGCAGATGCATCAGTGCTGTCAGGTGTGTGTGTAAACACTATAAATCATATACCCAGGATTGTGCAAAGTTTTATCCCTAGAAACAGGTCTCTAAAGCGGAGGTCGATCATGTGCATTCATTCTTATGGGAACTAAGAATGAATGGAGTGGCAGTGCGCGTGATCAACCACAGCTCGGCAGGGATACTGCTCCAAACATCTTGGAGAACTAACCACAGATCTTCTGTTGATGTAGGCTTGTGCAAATGCTTCTGTCGCTTCACGTAATCCCAGACAGACTCGATGAATATGAGAGCAGAGCTACATTAGGCCACAACATCACTTCATGGACTTTTTTTGCTTTTTGCTAAAGATAGTAGTTCTTAAAAGGGAATCTGTTACCAGAGTTTTTTACTTAATCTGAAAGAAGCATCTTGTGGGGAAGAGACCCTGATTACAGGGATACGTTACAGGGCTGCATGCTGTAGTTATGATTAAAAAAAAAAAATCACAAGAGGACTAGTAAACCTGCTACCCTGTCATCAAGCATATTCATGACCTCTATATAATCCTGCCTCTGTCACTGATTGGTGGCTTTCTGTATACACTGTGCATAGGCAGAAAGCCACCAATCAGTAGTGGACACAGACAGAAAAGGGCCCCTGTGCAAGAACAGTAAATGGGCCCTTTGCAGTCCAATAGCTCAATATATTCCCCAATTTTACCTGCTTTGGAAGTAGATATGGGCCCCTTTACCTCTTGGGCCCCTGCGCGGCTGCATAATTCCACAAATTATATGTCCGCCCCTGGGGCGGAGTTATACAGAACTACACATTCAGAGAACGGGTAGATCTGCAGCAGAGAGAATAGAGATTTTATACAAACTACAGCAAGCAGCTTAGTAAGTGACACAGATTGGTAGCAAAAACCTGGTGACAAATTCCCTTTAATGACATTAGCTGTATGTTTGGGGTCGCTGTCTTGCGGAATAAAATTGTAGCCAATCAGGTGCCTCCTTGATGGCATTGCATGATGAATAAAGGCCCTGACTGTATTTCTCAGCATTAAGGAATCTGCAACATTGAGGACTGGAGACGCAGTGGTCGGTCACGTAAACGTAGAGCAACACATGAAAGACACACACGTACATCCCTGCAACATCCGGAAGGAAGCAGTGCCATCAGCCCAGAGCTGGCAGCAGTGGGACCCAGCTACACCTATCTATTGTTCCGGAAAGTCTGGCCAGAAGTGGTCTTCAAGGAAGAATTGCAGCCAAAAAACTATGCCTTCAACATGGAAACAAGAGCAAGTGACTTAGCTAGTCACAAAAAAACAGGAGCTGGGGTGCAGAAAAATGGCCGCAGGTGCTCTGGACTGAGGCGGCAGGAACAGAAGGCAGTTTGCTCATGAACGGTTGGAGAGTCTGCAGGTAACAGGGAAGTATCAGAGGTTCCTTCAAAGTTAGGGGCTGCAATACAGCAAATGGAGCTGGGTATTTGGCCAGTTAATAGTGTCCCAAATGTTGAGAAATAAAAGTACAGACTTATCCTTCATGCAGTCTTATCAGGGAGGCATCTATCTGATTGGATGCAAATTTATTCTGCAGCAGGACAACGGCGAAAAACTACAGCCAAAACTATCTTTAGTGTCAAAAATGAATTGTGGAAATAACGATAGGCCCCGACAGAGCCCCGATCTGATCATCATTGGGTTTGTCTCAAATTACATGAAGAACAGAAGGATTTGCACAAGCCTACATCCACAGAAGATCTGTGGTCAGTTCTCCAGGATGTTTGGAACAACTCAATTGCACATTTCCATCACATACTACACAGAAGTGTAGTTAGAAGAATTGATGCTCTGATGCGGTTTAGAAGGCAAAAGGGTGGAAAAAACAAATATTGATTAGGGTCATTCCGTGTCAAGTGGACCAGTTTTAAAAATCGTCCCCACTCGACCTTCTCCGATTTTGCTGAAAATGTATAAGGATGTACATGTATGTTTGAAAAGAGGTTCTGTACATTTTTAGGGCCAGATCTCAAATACATTGGGCACTGTTGACCTTTCACTGGAGGGTCCACCAAGCCTGCGGCTTCAGCTAAGAGGATTTTGCAGACTTTGGCACATAGCCATTAGAGTTCTATACTGGCTATGATGCTGAAATTTGGCATACTAGCTCAACTTTTGCTGCTAGACACGATAAAATTATTACCGGCTATGACAAAACAATATTTCGGCCGCAATTTTGTGTCAAAGTAGCTTGTAAAACGTGTCGCATAAAATGTATGCCTAACTTTGCCCATATATAACTCAAGACCAAAAACCAATAGTAACTGGTGCTTTACCCTGTACAACAAACATCTACATGACTTTGCATTGCTGCAATATCACGGTCAAAGCATATGTATTTGTGGAAATATTCACACCCACATATGATGACAAACTTTAAAAAAAATGAGTTTTACCTATTTTTAGGTCAAATTTCTCAAAAAGGGTACCCCTAAAATATATTAATTCTGATATCATTAGAAAGAGCACATTTTTGTCTACAAGGATCATTGGGTTTTTTTGGAGTCTCTCCATTTAAGAAAAGAAAAATGCCACTGAACATGGTGTTATTTATGCGCGCAATGCATTGATTTTGTGTTTGATTTTCAGATTCTTATCACATTACAGAGTTGTATTGTTGCTAGCAATGTCTATTATAATCAAAAACCTATAGACCTTTTTATTTATGAAAAGTTATTGACTAATAATAATAACTAATCAGTGATTGCTCACGACATGATACAGTTGCAGTCCACACTTTCTTCTCAAGACTCTCATCTATGGGATTCGTCATATCCACTACTTCAGCGATGGATCTGCAGCCCAGTACAACTTGTGCCACCACAATGCTGATTTCAATATCAGCGCTGAATGGAATTTTTTTGGTACCAGTCATCTGATGGGATTGGAGGGACAGCAAAGAGGTTGGCAGCTCGTGCCAGTCTTCAACGCCCAACTGAAAACCAAATACTGACCCCGGTGGATTTATTCAACTTTTGCAACGAGCAACTGCATGGAATCAAGGTTTTTTTTGTTCCAAAAGAAAAAATTGACGAAATACGGGTAGTTCAAGAGGAAAGGTTCAAAGATGGACATACAATTGCCGGAACAAGAGAAAATCACCAGTTTGTGGCAATTGATGACAAAAAGATTGTCATTTCAAGGGTGTCAAATGACCCTTCATCTTTCATTGCCCATGTAGATAGATCTGTCAGATGCAAACCTCCAGCCAGGGCAATACATTTCCTGCATTTACGATAGGAACTGGTGGATTGGAAATATTTCTGAAATTTCAGTCGACGACCATGATGCATTAATACATTTTATGCATCCTCATGGAGCAGCTAGCTTCTTTCACTGGCCTGTGAGAAATGATACATGCTGGATTCCCGAGCAGTCGATCATTGCAATGATTCCAGCACCAGCTGCAACAGCAATGGGCCGACCATACAGCTTCTCTGAACCCATTATGTTGCAAATTCAGCAACAATTCCAGACCACTTAGACTGAACATTATGGCTTGGGAACCAACAAAAGGTACCCAATATTAGGCTTGGGATCCTAGTCAAAGACTCCCACCCCCAGGCTTCGGAACCTGCGATAAGGAGACCGCCCGCGGCTGGCCTTGCAATGCTATCGGCCATGGCTCCTAGGCGATGGGGCTGCCAATTCTCGAAAGACAGCATTATTACAATTCTTAATAGGATTATAATACCAAAATCGGAGAAGGTCGAGTGGGCACCACTGGTCCACTTGACATGGAATGACCCATTAGATTTCTTTTATTTATTCAATTTACATTTTGCTAATTGATAAAAGTAAACTATTAACATTTCCTCTTTTCCAAAGCTATCCCTGGCATAATAAGCCATTGCTTTCTGATGAGGCAAACACACATCTTCATGTGGTCTTATAAAATATTCCCATATTAGAAATACTGTATGTAGAATTATATACTTTTGCTTCCTCCTCTCCAGAGGACAGTCCATCATTTTTATGGATCCATATTCAGAGTATGTGTACTCGGTATCTTTTAGACTCCGGTGTATCCGCATCATTTTTGAAGCAGATGACCCTTGAGTAAAATCATTGTTTCTGACAGGTTCCCTTTAGGGAAAACAATATGCCCCCAGCACCATGAGCAGTTCTGGGTGTATATTGCTAATCCCTGCCTAGATAAAGAGATCTTTAGGAAAAGTATTTCTAAAGCTCTTTTACTGTATGCTAATGAGCGAGGGGACTAGTCCCCTGGGCGTTAGTTCCCCTGGCTAGTCGGCTCCATTAGCATGTTAGTAAGCCCCTGTGGGTGTAGTAACATGCTAGTTCATGTGCAGCATCACAGGATGATCTCACTCCCCTTTCCGCCGCCATCGCGGTCGACACTGGATTTCGGCTCAGTTCGCACTATGAAGCCGGGTGTACGTGTTCTGGCTTCAAACTGAAGTAGTGCGCATGACCGAAACTCCGGGGTCATGTGCACTGAGCCAAAATCCCCCGTCAGGCAGCGATGGCGGTGGAGAGGTGAGTGAGATCAGCATGTTATTCATTCATGTTCATTAGCATGTTAGCACGCCCACAGGGGTGTACTAACATGCAAATGGGGGCAACTAGCAAGGGAAGCAATGCCCAGGGCGACTAATGCCCTCGCTCATTAGCATACAGTAAAAGATCTTTAGAAATACTTTTTCTAAAGATCCCTTTATCTATGCTAGTGTATACAGGGTCGGTTAGGCAGGGATTAGCAATATACACCCAGAACTGCTCGTGGATTTGGGTGCATATTACCCCTGACAGGTTCCCTTTAAGTGTCTTCATTGACGTCTTCTGTGCCACCTTCTTTTTTTATTTCATATATAACATAGAGCCTTCCATGCTGAAACCACCTGAAACATTTGCAGGTCATTTTTTGCCACTTCATGGCTTTCAAAGCGTTAAAAGGACTAAACATGTGCGCAGCAATCTGTATAATTTCATTCTTTTTGGTGTTACTTTAGTGCGTTTTCAGAAAGAATCCCCCTGAAAAAGACATCATCTGCACATACAGTAAGGCTATGTGCGCACGCTGCAGAGAATCCGCTCACAAAAAAACCTGCACCTTGTCCCAGAAAACACAACAGAAAGACCAACGTGTTTTTTGCACATTTTATCCCATGCGTTTTTTTTATTAAATCAATGCTAGCAGAGCTTAAAGACGCAGAACAATAACGCACAAAGAATTGACATGCTGCAGATTTTTTTGTCAACCCAAAACTGCAGGCAAAAAAAAAAAGCAACATGGGCGCAGCACTTCAGCATTCTTATAGACTTTGCTGGAAGAGGGCAACAAATAGCATCAAAAAACGCAGCAAAAAAAATGCAGCATGTGCATGGAGCCTAAGGCTTCTTTTTCATGACATTTGGGCAATATCTAGCTTTAGAATCACTCCTGGTTTTGTGACAAATACTGATAGGAAAGTTCACTCAAATACTGTGAAGTGAAAGTGGTCAAAGGATGCGATCCTGAAGATGGATCATTGATTGTGACATTTCTAAAAAATAGAAATACTGAGCCCCATTAGTCCCTATTAGGGAATCAACAGATTTTTTGCCACTTAATCTGAGAGCAGCATAACATATGGGCAGAGATCCTGATTCCAGCAATGTGTTAAATACTGGAATGCTTAGTTTTGATAAAATCATTGTTTAATCAGCAGGAGATTATCATTAGAGGACTACTTAGCTGCTGTCAGATATACAGAGCTCATGAATATGCTGGGCTAACTGCTAGATCTGCAGCAGAGAAAACATTGATTTTACCAAAATGACAGTAAACAGCTCAGTAAGTGACACATCGCTGGAATCAGGGTCTCTGTCTCTACATTATGCTGCTCTCAGATGAGGGAGCAAAAACTGGTGACAGGTTCCCTTTAAGGCCATGATCCGACGATATGTCATTGTCCATGTATGGACTACAATGCAGAGATTAACCCAAACTTATAGCCTCATAGGAATACATGGAGGTTGCAGGTGAAGGTCAGGAGACCTACGTTCAGCCCAGTCTGTATATGGAATGAAATACAACTGTCTGCACCAGGCCTAAAGGGAATCTATCACCAGATTTGTGCTGTGGAGTCCTGTATATTCATGAGTGGCGGACTACACCCACCAGCCGCAGATACACAGCACTATGCAGATCATAAGAGGACACCCAATATCAGCATCACGCTAGTGGACAGAGAACCCTCCGCAATATCCAGGACTGCACACCGTGTGGACATGAGCGGACTCTGGCCCTGCCACTAGTAAACTGGGCTTTTGTTTTTTTAATGTGGATAGGTTCTGCTCCAAATTCCACAGGAGAAATCACTCCAAATACTCTGTGAATAAGCGTCCTACTCGTCTCAGAGCGCTGTCACTCCCCTCAGACAGAGCAGAAAACCAGCAGACATTCCCTTCAAGTAACACATAATCTTGTCACCCATGACAATCAATCATACACCCGTCCTATGGGATTTGTACAGTTTATGTGCAAAACTTATTTAAAGGGCTTTTCTCAGAAACAACATTTATCATCTATCCACGGTATAAGTGACGAATGGACGCTCAATGGGGGGGCCAAGGAGAAAGGGGATTCCTGAGCACCTGTGTGATGGAGCAGGAGTGTACTGTGACCCCAGGAAGCCGCCAATGGCAGTATTGTGGGGTCAGCACCCCGAGCCCTCCAACACCTCTCCTGGGAAATATCTAATATCAGTCATCTGCAGTCTACCACTAATCAGTAGTTAGTTATTACCATGGTCACCTGTTATCAGTGATCTGTTATTACTATGGCTCCCTATTATCAGTGATCTGTTATTACCATGGTCACCTGTTATCAGTGATCTGTTATTACTATGGCTCCCTATTATCAGTGATCTGTTATTACCATGGTCACCTGTTATCAGTGATCTGTTATTACTATGGCTCCCTATTATCAGTGATCTGTTATTACCATGGTCACCTGTTATCAGTGATCTGTTATTACTATGGCTCCCTATTATCAGTGATCTGTTATTACCATGGTCACCTGTTATCAGTGATCTGTTATTACTATGGCTCCCTATTATCAGTGATCTGTTATTACCATGGTCACCTGTTATCAGTTATCTGTTATTACTATGGCTCCCTATTATCAGTGATCTGTTATTACCATGGTCACCTGTTATCAGTGATCTGTTATTACTATGGCTCCCTATTATCAGTGATCTGTTATTACCATGGTCACCTGTTATCAGTGATCTGTTATTACTATGGCTCCCTATTATCAGTGATCTGTTATTACCATGGTCACCTGTTATCAGTGATCTGTTATTACTATGGCTCCCTATTATCAGTGATCTGTTATTACCATGGTCACCTGTTATCAGTGATCTGTTATTACTATGGCTCCCTATTATCAGTGATCTGTTATTACCATGGTCACCTGTTATCAGTGATCTGTTATTACTATGGCTCCCTATTATCAGTGATCTGTTATTACTATGGCTCACTATTATCAGTGATCTGTTATTACCATGGTCACCTGTTATCAGTTATCTGTTATTACTATGGCTCCCCATTATCAGTGATCTGTTATTACCATGGTCACCTGTTATCAGTGATCTGTTATTACTATGGCTCCCTATTATCAATGATCTGTTATTACCATGGTTACCCATTATAGGTGATCTGTTTTCACTATGGTTCCCCAAAATCAGTGATCTGTTATTACCATGGTCACCTATTATCAGTGATCTGTTATTACCATGGCTCCCCATTATCAGTGATCTATTACTATGGCTTCCCATTATCGATGATCTGTTATCACTATGGTTCCCCATTATCAGTGATCTGTTATTACTATGATTACCCAATATCAGTGATCTGTTATCACTATGGTTACCCATTATAGGTGATCTGTTATTACTATGGTTACCCATTATTGGTGATCTGTTATCACTATGGTTACCCATTATTGGTGATCTGTTATCACTATGGTTACCCATTATTGGTGATCTGTTATCACTATGGTTACCCATTATTGGTGATCTGTTATCACTATGGTTACCCATTATTGGTGATCTGTTATCACTATGGTTACCCATTATTGGTGATCTGTTATCACTATGGTTACCCATTATTGGTGATCTGTTATTACTATGGTTCCCCAAAATCAGTGATCTGTTATTACCATGGTCACCTATTATCAGTGATCTGTTATTACTATGGTTACCCAATATCAGTGATCTGTTATCATTATGGTTACCCATTATAGGTGATCTGTTATCACTATGGTTACCTACTATCAGTGATCTGTTATTACTATGGTTACCCATTATCCGTGATGTTATCACTATGGTTACCCATTAGCAGGGATCCGTTACCCATGGACTCCACATTTCTCAGCCTCCGGGACTAACTATGAGCTGAGACATCTCCGGTCTTACTCCATACGCAGACATTCAGGGGCCTGGGAAAGCTGGACATGTTACGTACTCCGGTATTGGGTATTCGGATGCCATTTGTCCTCCCTTCCCCTGAGCAGGTGTCACGGCTGGATCTCTGCGCCCTGACACTGTGCCTTGCTTTTCAGGTGGGCACCAGTCCTGGAATAAACCATGCTTCCACCCTACAATATGCCACCCTCTGCCACAATGGCCATTCTGTCCCAGGGAGCATATCGCTTACCATAGCGTTGGGTGCACTGGGGACCTGGGCACCACACACCCCTCACACACTAATGCCAGGCGGCACACACACGGCTGGCACAGGGCACACACTGTCACACCCTGCACACACACACCGCACAGCTATGTCCGTCCGCCGGGCCTGGCAGGGCCTGAGCCGCAGCCTCCGCCACCCGCACACACCGCACTTACCGTCCACCGCTGAGGAGGAAAACACGAGCCGCTGAGACCCGGCCAAAGCCCCGGCCTGGAGTAAGACAGCCATCCGGCCAGCCACAGACACACGGAGGGAGGAGAGAAGCGCCGGGCTCCGCCTCTGAGTGACAGCCGGGAGGAGGGGGCGGCCGCCACACTGACCCGCACCGGGGCTGTCACCGGGGACGTACAAGTCACTGCACGGGTATTACCCACGGGAGGAGGCACACTGCTGGGGCATTACCCACGGGAGGAGTCACACTGCTGGGGCATTACCCACGGGAGGAGGCACACTGCTGGGGCATTACCCACGGGAGGAGGCACACTGTGCGGGGCATTACCCACGGGAGGAGGCACACAGTGCGGGGCATTACCCACAGGAGCAGGCACACTAGTGCTGAGGCATTACCCACGGGAGAAGGCACACAGTGCTGGGGCATTACCCACGGGAGGAGGCACACAGTGCTGGGGCATTACACACGGGAGAAGGCACACAGTGCTGGGGCATTACCCACTGGAGGAGGCACACAGTGCTGGGCCATTACCCACGGGAGGAGGCACACAGTGCTGGGGCATTGCCCACGGGAGGAGGCACACAGTGCTGGGGCATTACCCACAGGAGGAGGCACACAGTGCTGGGGCATTACCCACAGGAGGAGGCACACAGTGCTGGGGCATTACCCACGGGAGGAGGCACACAGTGCTGGGGCATTGCCCACGGGAGGAGGCACACAGTGCTGGGGCATTACCCACAGGAGGAGGCACACAGTGCTGGGGCATTACCCACAGGAGGAGGCACACAGTGCTGGGGCATTACCCACGGGAGGAGGCACACAGTGCTGGGGCATTGCCCACGAGAGGAGGCACACAGTGCTGGGGTATTACCCACGGGAGGAGGCACCCAGTGCGGGGCATTACCCACAGGAGGAGGCACACAGTGCTGGGGCATTACCCATTGGAGGAGGCACATAGTGCTGGGGCATTACCCACGGGAGGAGGCACACAGTGCTGGGGCATTACCCACTGGAGGAGGCACACAGTGCTGGGGCAGTACCCACTGGAGGAGGCACACAGTGCTGGGGCATTACCCACGGGAGGAGGCACACAGTGCTGGGGCATTACCCACAGGAGGAGGCACACAGTGCTGGGGCATTACCAACGGGAGGAGGCACACAGTGCTGGGGCATTACCCACTGGAGGAGGCACACAGTGCTGGGGCAGTACCCACTGGAGGAGGCACACAGTGCTGGGGCATTACCCACGGGAGGAGGCACACAGTGCTGGGGCATTACCCACAGGAGGAGGCACACAGTGCTGGGGCATTACCCACGGGAGGAGGCACACAGTGCTGGGGCATTACCCACAGGAGGAGGCACACAGTGCTGGGGCATTACCCACAGGAGGAGGCACACAGTGCTGGGGCATTACCCACGGGAGGAGGCATACAGTGCAGGGGCATTAACCACGGGAGGAGGCACACAGTGCTGGGGCAGTACCCACTGGAGGAGGCACACAGTGCTGGGGCAGTACCCACTGGAGGAGGCACACAGTGCTGGGGCATTACCCAAGGGAGGAGGCACACAGTGCTGGGGCATTACCCACAGGAGGAGGCACACAGTGCTGGGGCATTACCCACGGGAGGAGGCACACAGTGCTGGGGCATTACCCACAGGAGGAGGCACACAGTGCTGGGGCATTACCCACAGGAGGAGGCACACAGTGCTGGGGCATTACCCACGGGAGGAGGCATACAGTGCAGGGGCATTAACCACGGGAGGAGGCACACAGTGCAGGGGCATTACCCACGGGAGGTGGCACACAGTGCAGGGGCATTACCCAGATGAGGGTGCACACAGTGCAGGGGCATTACCCACAGGAGGGGGCACACAGTGCAGGGGCATTACCCACAGGAGAAGGCACACAGTGCTGGGGCATTACCCACGGGAGGAGGCACACAGTGCTGGGGCATTACACACGGGAGAAGGCACACAGTGCTGGGGCATTACCCACTGGAGGAGGCACACAGTGCTGGGCCATTACCCACGGGAGGAGGCACACAGTGCTGGGGCATTGCCCACGGGAGGAGGCACACAGTGCTGGGGCATTACCCACGGGAGGAGGCACACAGTGCTGGGGCATTACCCACAGGAGGAGGCACACAGTGCTGGGGCATTACCCACGGGAGGAGGCACACAGTGCTGGGGCATTGCCCACGGGAGGAGGCACACAGTGCTGGGGCATTACCCACAGGAGGAGGCACACAGTGCTGGGGCATTACCCACGGGAGGAGGCACACAGTGCTGGGGCATTGCCCACGGGAGGAGGCACACAGTGCTGGGGCATTACCCACAGGAGGAGGCACACAGTGCTGGGGCATTACCCACAGGAGGAGGCACACAGTGCTGGGGCATTACCCACGGGAGGAGGCACACAGTGCTGGGGCATTGCCCACGAGAGGAGGCACACAGTGCTGGGGTATTACCCACGGGAGGAGGCACCCAGTGCGGGGCATTACCCACAGGAGGAGGCACACAGTGCTGGGGCATTACCCATTGGAGGAGGCACATAGTGCTGGGGCATTACCCACGGGAGGAGGCACACAGTGCTGGGGCATTACCCACTGGAGGAGGCACACAGTGCTGGGGCAGTACCCACTGGAGGAGGCACACAGTGCTGGGGCATTACCCACGGGAGGAGGCACACAGTGCTGGGGCATTACCCACAGGAGGAGGCACACAGTGCTGGGGCATTACCAACGGGAGGAGGCACACAGTGCTGGGGCATTACCCACTGGAGGAGGCACACAGTGCTGGGGCAGTACCCACTGGAGGAGGCACACAGTGCTGGGGCATTACCCACGGGAGGAGGCACACAGTGCTGGGGCATTACCCACAGGAGGAGGCACACAGTGCTGGGGCATTACCCACGGGAGGAGGCACACAGTGCTGGGGCATTACCCACAGGAGGAGGCACACAGTGCTGGGGCATTACCCACAGGAGGAGGCACACAGTGCTGGGGCATTACCCACGGGAGGAGGCATACAGTGCAGGGGCATTAACCACGGGAGGAGGCACACAGTGCTGGGGCAGTACCCACTGGAGGAGGCACACAGTGCTGGGGCAGTACCCACTGGAGGAGGCACACAGTGCTGGGGCATTACCCAAGGGAGGAGGCACACAGTGCTGGGGCATTACCCACAGGAGGAGGCACACAGTGCTGGGGCATTACCCACGGGAGGAGGCACACAGTGCTGGGGCATTACCCACAGGAGGAGGCACACAGTGCTGGGGCATTACCCACAGGAGGAGGCACACAGTGCTGGGGCATTACCCACGGGAGGAGGCATACAGTGCAGGGGCATTAACCACGGGAGGAGGCACACAGTGCAGGGGCATTACCCACGGGAGGTGGCACACAGTGCAGGGGCATTACCCAGATGAGGGTGCACACAGTGCAGGGGCATTACCCACAGGAGGGGGCACACAGTGCAGGGGCATTACCCACAGGAGAAGGCACACAGTGCTGGGGCATTACCCACAGGAGGAGGCACACAGTGCAGGGGCATTACCAACGGGAGGTGGCACACAGTGCATGGGCATTACCCACAGGAGGGGGCACACAGTGCAGGGGCATTACCCAGATGAGCGGGCACACAGTGCAGGGGCATTACCCACAGGAGGGGGCACACAGTGCAGGGGCATTACCCACAGGAGAAGGCACACAGTGCTGGGGCATTACCCACAGGAGGTGGCACACAGTGCAGGGGCATTACCCACAGGAGAAGGCACACAGTGCAGGGGCATTACCCACGGGAGGGGGCACACAGTGCAGGGACATTACCCACAGGAGTAGGCACACAGTACAGGGGCATTTTCCACAGGAGTAGGCACACAGTGCAGGGGCATTATCCACAGGAGGAGGCACACAGTGCTGGGATATTACCCACAGGAGAAGGCACTCATTGCAGGGGCATTTCCCACAGGAGTAGGCACACAGTGCAGTGGCATTATCCACAGGAAAAGGCACACAGTGCTGGGGCATTCACCACAGGAGTAGGCACACAGTGCAGTGGCATTATCCACAGGAAAAGGCACACAGTGCTGGGGCATTAACCACAGGAGTAGGCACACAGTGCTGGGGCATTACCCACAGGAGAAGGCACACAGTGCAGTGGCATTGTCCACAGGAGAAGGCACACAGTGAAGGGGCATTACCCACAGGAGAAGGCACACAGTGCAGTGGCATTGTCCACAGGAGAAGGCACACAGTGAAGGGGCATTACCCACAGGAGAAGGCACACAGTGCAGGGGCATTACTCACAGGAGTAGGCACACAGTGCAGGGGCATTATCCACAGGATGAGGATGAGGCACACAGTGCCGAGGCATTTTCCACGGGAGGAGGCACACAGTGCTGAGGCATTACCCACAGGAGGAGGCACACAGTGCAGTGGCATTGTCCATAGGAGAAGGCACACAGTGCAGGGGCATTACCCACAGGAGAAGGCACACAGTATAGTGGCATTATCCACAGGAGAAGGCACACAGTGCTGGGGCATTACGCACAGGAGTAGGCACACAGTGCAGGGGCATTACCCACAGGAGGAGGCACAGTACGGGGGCATTACCCACAGGAGGAGGCACACAGAGCAGGGGCATACCAACAGGAGGAGGCAGACAGTGCTGGGGCATTACCCATAGAGGGAGGCACACAATGCGGGGGCATTACCCACAGGAGAAGGCACACAGTGCAGTGGCATTATCCACAGGAGTAGGCACACAGTGCAGTGGCATTATCCACAGGAGTAGGCACACAGTGCTGGGGCATTACCCACAAGAGAAGGCACTCAGTGCAGGGGCATTACCCACAGGAGAAGGCACACAGTGCAGGGGCATTACCCACAGGAGAAGGCACACAGTGCTGGGGCATTACCCACTGGAGATGGCACACAGTGCAGGATAATTACCCATAGAAGGAGGCACACAGTGCTGGGGCATTACCCACGTGAGGAGGCATAGAGTGTTGGGGCATTACCCACGGGAGGAGTCACGCAGTGCTGGGGCATTACCCACGGGAGGAGGCATACAGTGCGGGGGCATTACCCATTGAAGGAGGCACACAGTGCCGGTGCATTATCCACGTGAAGAGGCACACAGTGCTGGGGTATTACCCACGGGAGAAGGCACACAATGCGAGAGCATTACCCACGGGAGGAGGCAGACAGTGCTGGGGCATTACCCACGGGAGGAGGCACGCAGTGCTGGGGCATTACCCACGGGAGGAGGCATACAGTGCTTGGGCATTACCCATAGAAGGAGGCACACAGTGCTGGTGCATTATCCACGTGAGGAGGCACGCAGTGCTGGGGTATTACCCACGGGAGAAGGCACACAGTGCGAGAGAATTACCCACGGGAGGAGGCACACACAGTGCTGGGGCATTACACACAGGAGGAGGCACAGTGCGGGGGCATTACCCACGGGAGGAGGCACACAGTGCGGGAGCATTAACCACAGAAGTAGGCACACAGTGCCAGAGCATTATCCACATGAGGAGGCACACAGTGCTGGGGTATTACCCACAGGAGGAGGCACACACAGTGCTGCAGCATTACCCACAGGAGGAGGCACAGTGCGGGGGCATTACCCACAGGAGGAGGCACACACAGTGCTGCGGCATTACCCACAGGAGGAGGCACAGTGCGGGGGCATTACCCACAGGAGGAGGCACACAGAGCAGGGGCATTACCCATATGAGGAGGCACAGAGAGCAGGGGCATACCAACAGGAGGAGGCAGACAGTGCTGGGGCATTACCCATAGAGGGAGGCACATAATGCGGGGGCATTACCCACAGGAGAAGGCACTCAGTGCAGTGGCATTATCCACAGGAGTAGGCACACAGTGCGGGGGCATTACCCACAGGAGTAGGCACACAGTGCAGTGGCATTATCCACAGGAAAAGGCACACAGTGCTGGGGCATTAACCACAGGAGTAGGCACACAGTGCAGTGGCATTATCCACAGGAGTAGGCACACAGTGCGGGGGCATTACCCACAGGAGTAGGCACACAGTGCAGTGGCATTATCCACAGGAGTAGGCACACAGTGCTGGGGCATTACGCACAGTAGAAGGCACACAGTGCAGTGGCATTATCCACAGGAAAAGGCACACAGTGCTGGGGCATTAACCACAGGAGTAGGCACACAGTGCAGTGGCTTTATCCACAGGAGTAGGCACACAGTGCTGGGGCATTACGCACAGTAGAAGGCACACAGTGCAGTGGCATTATCCACAGGAAAAGGCACACAGTGCTGGGGCATTACCCACAGGAGTAGGCACACAGTGCAGTGGCATTATCCACAGGAGTAGGCACACAGTGCTGGGGCATTACGCACAGTAGAAGGCACACAGTGCAGTGGCATTATCCACAGGAAAAGGCACACAGTGCTGGGGCATTAACCACAGGAGTAGGCACACAGTGCAGTGGCATTATCCACAGGAGAAGGCACACAGTGCAGGGGCATTACCCACAGGAGAAGGCACACAGTGTAGTGGCATTATCCACAGTAGAAGGCACACAGTGCAGTGGCATTGTCCACAGGAGAAGGCACACAGTGCAGGGGCATTACCCACAGGAGAAGGCACACAGTGTAGTGGCATTATCCACAGTAGAAGGCACACAGTGCTGGGGCATTACGCACAGGAGTAGGCACACAGTGCAGGGGAATTATCCACAGGAGAATGCACACAGTGCTGGGGCATTTTCCACGGGAGGAGGCACAGTGTGGGGGCATTACCCACAGGAGGAGGCACACAGTGCTGGGGCATTACCCACGGGAAAAGGCACACAGTGCTGGGGCATTAACCACAGGAGTAGGCACACAGTGCAGTGGCATTATCCACAGGAGAAGGCACACAGTGCTGGGGCATTACCCACAGGAGAAGGCACACAGAGCAGTGGCATTGTCCACAGGAGAAGGCACACAGTGCTGGGGCATTCCCCACAGGAGAAGGCACACAGTGTAGTGGCATTATCCACAGGAGAAGGCACACAGTGCTGGCGCATTACGCACAGGAGTAGGCACACAGTGCAGGGGCATTGTCCACAGGAGGAGGCACACAGTGCAGGGGCATTACCCACAGGAGAAGGCACACAGTGCTGGGGAATTTTCCACGGGAGGAGGCACA